>NC_088880.1:10428137-10682044 GCF_032884065.1 Artemia franciscana | reverse complement strand
TTTTCTTTTCTTTTCCCTTCTTCTTCTTTTCTTTTCTTACCTTGTATTTCTTTTCTTGACGATTGAATGAATACTGTCACCCATTACAGGCAGTGCTCTCTTAGGGTGTAGATAGTTTACAGTGTGTGATTAGTTTTTTGTTAATAAACGAATTGAATTGAAAATTAAATTGAATTGGTAGTAATGAAGAATGGGGAAGGAGGATAAGGCACAACTTGTAAATTCGGAAAAAATATATTAAATTTAAAAAAAGGTTCTTTTAGGGGTATAACAAGAAAGAGAGAACGAAGAGACAGAAATTCATAGAAAACATTTAAAACGAGGGCTTTAAGCATAGGCAATAAAGCATTAACTAATCACTGTTTCTTTAGAAAACTTAATATTTCAATAGATATTGTCCACTTTGACGAAATCTCAAAAATTTACTAATCAAAATTCTTATTTTTAATAACAATGTAGCGTATTTTTCCGATTTTTAAAGTTGAGTATATTTCGCTTAAATTACAGAATTCACAAATTTATAAGAAATGGGCCAATTTCTCTATTTCCACTCTTACCATATCTATTTATTACACGGTTGATTTCTACCTCAGTATTTCGGTGAACGTTTGTAATAGTCATTCTTGTCAGTCTAGAGTCCTGTTAGTTTAAAGCTCTTTCTTAGTATTTCCTCTGCTATTCTTCCTAAGATATTCGAATAAAGACCAATTGATAATTAATAAATTGACAATTAAAAAATAAATAAATTATTAATACATTGATAATTAATAAATAAATTGTCAGAAAAACAGCCGCTCTATTAAATATGCATGTAGGTATACAACTAACTATAAGAGCCGAATTACTCCTTAAAAAAAAAAAATTATGTGTGTTATCTTTGTATTTGATAGGTATAGATTGGTGATTAAAATTCTCAGTGTTTCAGTCTATGGAGATCTCTAAATAATTTGTTTTTTTAATCTTGATATTTTCAGATATTCAATTCAAACGTTCAAATATCGATATGCTGCTGAGAAAAAAAAAATTGAATTTTGACTCAGATTTAACATTGAGTACGAGAATTGTCCTGTAAAAATTTTGTAAAGAACTAATCGTAGAAATATGATTGGATAGATAGATAGATAGATACATGTTTGTTTACAAATTGGAAGTAAATTGGCCAACATTTGCTCACCAAAATCCAGAATTTAAATTAATAATTTTTGCACCTCTCATACATTTACTTTCTACTATACAAATCTGCTAAAAAACAATAATGCTGTGAAAACAACCCTGCTTCGCAAGTAAAGCGAACCCACAAAACCAAAACAGACAGCCAAAAAATTAATGATATCAATTTTTTTGCCTCAGTACTATAAAAAGACTCAAAAACGAATTTTGGACTGTAAAAAGAATTAAATGTTTAGCTTTTCAGCCTTGTTGCGACACCACCTTTTTATTACAAAATGGAGAATTTCACCTCCCAGTTGGCTCTTGTGGTAAAACGGACAAATTTTCCTGATAAACCTAAATTTAATTGAATAATTTTTGGCAGTATGCGTCATTAGTATAATATAACAGAGACTGCACAAAGTAACAAAAACCTTGTTTCAAACTTGTCAAACAGTTCGTGGTAACGAACTGTAAATAAGGAGCGACCCGGCTCAATAGTAAACGAAATTCTAAAAAACTCTAAAAGTTTCATCAAATTTAGTCTTTGTCATCAAAAGTTACAAGCCTGAGAAAATTTGCAGCATTTTGGAAAATAGGGGAAAACACCCCATAAAAGTCATTGAATCTTAAAAAAAACGCACCATCGCGTTCAACGTATCAGAGAACCCTATAGCAAAAATTTAAAGCTCCTATCTACAAAAATGTGGAATTTCATATTATTTGCCAGAAGACAAATCAAGGGTGCGGGTTTATTTGTTTTTTTTTCAGGGGTCATCGTATCGACCAAGTGGTCCTAGAATTTCACCAGAAGGCTCATTTTAACGGAAATTAAAAGTTCTAGTGCCCTTTTTAAGTGACCAAAAAGATTGGAGGGCACTTAGGCCCCCTCCCACGCTCATTTTTTCCCAAAGCCAACGGATCAAAATTTTGAGATAGCCATTTTGTTCTGAGTAGTCGATAAACATAATAACTATGTCTTTGGGAATGACTTACTCCCCCACAGTCCCGGGGGGAGGGCCTGCAAGTTACAAACTTTGACCAGTGTTTACATACAATAATGGTTATTGGGAAGCGTACAGACGTTTTCAGTGGGATTTTTTTGGTCTGGGGGTGGGGTTGAAGGGAGGGGGCTATATGGGAGGATCTTTCCTTGGAGAAATATGTCATGGGGGAAGAGATATTCAATGAAAAGGGCGCGGGATTTTCTAGCATTACTATAAAAAAAAACAAGAGCTATGAGCTCATATGGCACTTGTGACTAGGCAAGAAGAGCTAAAAGCCAAGAGATCATATGGTATGAGTTCTAGAAAAATTCTATGAATCAATAGATTGATTTAAAAGGAAAATAAGAGGCTTAATGCCGGTCAGGATTTAAAATAATAGCTCTGAGCCTCATTTTTTCTAATTTTTCAGAATTAACCCTCCCCCCCCCCCGACTACCCCAGAGAGAGTGGATCCGTTCGGGTTATGTCAATTATGTATCTAGGACCTGTGCTTATATTTCCCATCAAGTTTCATCCTGATCCCTCCACTCTAAGTGTTTTCCAAGTTTTAGGCTTCCCCCTCCCAACTCCCCCCCAATATCACCAGATCTGTTCGAGATTGAAAGTAAGAGCTCTGAGGCATGATATCCTTCTAAATGTCAAATTTCATTGAGATCCGATCACCCGTTCGTAAGTTAAAAATACCTCATTTTATCTAATTTTTCAAGATTACCCATCCCCCCAACTACCCCAGAGAAAGTGGATCCGTTCCGGTTATGTTAATCATGTATCTAGGAGTAGTGCTTATTTTTTCCACCAAGTTTCATTCCGATCCCTCCACTCTAAGTGTTTTTCAAGTTTTAGGTTTCCCCCTCCAAACTCCCCCCCAATTTCACCAGATCCGGTTGAGATTTAAAATAAGAGCTCTGAGACACGATATCCTTCTAAATATCAAATTTCATTGAGATCCGATCACCCGTTCGTAAGTTAAAAATACCTCATTTTTTCTAATTTTTCACAATTAACCCCCCCCCCCAACTAACCCAAAGAGAGCAGATATGTTCTGGTTATGTCTATCATGTATCTAAGACTTGTGCTTATTTTTTCTACCAAGTTTCATCCCGATCCCTCCACTCTAAGTTTCTTCCAAGTTTTAGGTTTCCCCTCCCAACTCCCCCCCCCCCCAATGTCAATAGATCGGTTCGGAATTTAAAATAATAGCTCTGAGACACGATATCCTTCCAAATATCAAATTTCATTGAGATCCAATCTCTTGTTCGTAAGTTAAAAATACTTCTATTTTTCTATTTTTTCCGAATTAACGGGCCCCCCACTGCCCCCCAAATGGTCAAATCGGGAAAATGACTATTTCTAAATTAATCTGGTCCGGTCTCTGATACGCCTGCCAAATTGTATCGTCCTAGCTTACCTGGAAGTGCCTAAAGTAGCAAACCCGGGACCGACAGACTGACAGAATTTGCGATTGCTATGTCACTTGGTTAGTACCAAGTGCCATAAAAACAATAAAAAAATAAACACGAAAAAGTTTTTTTCAATTGAAATTAAGGAGTAGCATTGAAACTTAAAACGAACAGAGATTATTACGCATATGAGGGGTTCTAAAAATACTTTAGCATAAAGAGTGAGGTATTTAGGAGAAGATAAATACCTTGCTCTTTATGTTAAAGTATTTTTAGTAATCTAAACTATTTATTCTACGGCCTTTCTGATTCAGGGGATATTCTTAAAGAATTGGGACAAAACTTAAGATTTAGTGCAAAGAGCGAGGTATTAACGAGGGGACAAACCCCCTCATATACATAATAAAAATATAAGAATATAAAAGTTTGCTACGTAAGTTAATTTTTAAGTTACGTATGTTTTTTGCTAATAAGAACGTTCGTTAAAAATTAAAAGTTTTAGTTGCCGAGGGATTGCGGAGGGGACAACCCATTTCATATACGGAGTAATTTCTGTTCGTTTCAAGTTTTAATGTCGCTTCTTACTTTTAGTTAAAAAAAACTAGTTTTGTTTTATTTATTTGCAAAAAGAAACAGTCTTAATAATTAAAAACTTATCAAAAACTAAACTCTTAAAAGCCAATTACAAAAAAAGATAACATTCGTCCCAACCAAAACCAAAGCAAGCGGGCCGAATCACAAAACCAAAAATAGTGGATCCAGGGGGCGTGTAGGGGGGACCGTCCCCTGGATCCACCATTACCCCAGAACCCCTAACCTCATTTCTGGATGGAAGCTGTTGGTTGACTAACTCACCCAAGATTCTCCAAGGGGTATTTGCAAATTGCACGGAGTCACGATGGCATAGCCCCAGAGCCTTTTGAGAAATCTCAAAAACAAAAGTACCCAGGATAATTTTTTACCGCACCCGACCAGTTATAGGTTAAATCATGTTCTTCAAATATCTCAAGCTACCTCTTTGACTTAGCGTAATTGAAACCTACAATAACTATTTAAAATAGTTATGGCTTTTAAGGGCTTTTAAAGGATCAGAATGGTTTTCAGTGCTGACACTTATGTGGCAATTACTTGGAGATAGAAGAGTATCAAATTGTAAGTATATTCAAATACATAAAAAAACAGTTAAAGGTTGGACAAGCCGAGCTTGTCGAACCTTAACAAACAGTTCGTGGTAACAAATTGTAGTAAGGAGCGACCCGGCTCAGTAGCAACCAAAACTCTAAAAAATGGGGTTTTGATATCAATAGCTACATCAAAAGAATTAAATTTTAATGCTGATTTTAAATATATAAGTTTAATCAAGTTTAGTCTTACGCATCAAAAGTTACGAGCCTGAGAAAATTTGCCTTATTTTAAAAAATAGGAGAAAACAACCCCTAAAAGTCATAGAATCTTAACAAAAATCACACCATCAAATTCAGCGTACCAGAGAACCCTATCATAGAAGTTTCAAGCACCTATCTACAAAAATGTGGAATTACGTATTTTTGGCCAAAAGACAAATCACGGATGCGTGTTTATTTGTTTGTTTTTTTGTTGTGTTTTTTTTTTCCCAGGGATCATCGTATCGACCAAGTGTCCTAGAATGTCGCAAGAGGGCTCATTCTAACGAAAATGAAAATTTCTAGTGCCCTTTTTAAGTGACCAAAAAAATCAGAGGGCACCTAGGCCCCCTCCCACGCTCTTTTTTTCTCCAAAGTCAACGGATAAAAATTTTGAGATAGCTATTTTGTTCCGCATAGTCAAAAACCATAATAACTATGTCTTTGGGAATGACTTACTCCCCCACAGTCCCTTGGGGAGGGGCTGCAAGTTATAAACTTCGGCCAGTGTTTACATATAATAATGGTTATTCGAAAGTGTACAGCATTTTCAGGGGATTTTGCTTTGGCTTTGGGGGTGGGGTTGAGGGGAAGGAACTACGTGGGAGGATCTTTCCTTGGAGAAATATGTCATGGGGGAACAGAAATTCAATAAAAGGGGCGCAGGATTTTTTAAAATTACTATAAAAAAAACAATGAAAAAATAAACATGGAAAAGTTTGTTCAATTGAAAGTAAGGAGTAACATTGAAACTTAAAACGAACAGAGATTATTACGCATATGAAGGGTTTTAAAAATACTTTAGCATAAAGAACGAGGTATTTATGAGGAGATAAATACCTCGGTCTTTATGCTATAGTATTTTTAGTAATTTCAACTATTTATTCTACGACCATTCGATTCAGTGGTCATTCTTAAAGAATTGGGACAAAACTTAAGATTTAGTGTAAAGAGCGAGGTATTAACGAAGGGAGAAACCCCCTCATATACATAATAAAAATTTAAGAATATAAAAGTTTGTTACGTAAGCTAATTCTTAAGTTACGTATATTTTTTACTAATAAAAACATTCGTTAAAAATTAAAATTTATAGTTGCCTTTTTATGTAACCGAAAAATTGCAAGGCAACTAGGCTTTCCCCACCCCTTATTTCTCAAAATCGTCTGATCAAAACTAAGAGAAAGCCATTTAGCCAAAAAAGGAATTAATATACAAGTTTCATTTTAATAATTTATGTGTGGAGAGCCAAAATCAAAAATGCATGAATTCAAAAACGTTCAGAAATTACATAAAAAAAACTAGTTTTTATCTAACCGAAAGTAAGGAGCGACATTAAAACTTAAAACGAACATAAATTACTCCGTATATGAAATGGGTCGTCCCCTCTGCAATCCCTCACTCTTTACGCTAAAGTTTGACTCTTTGCAACAATTCTGCTTTTTAAAACAATTAAAAGCTTTAGCGTAAAGAGCGAGGGATTACGGAGGGGACAGCCCATTTCATATACGGAGTAATTTCTGTTCGTTTTAAGTTTTAATGTCGCTCCTTGCTTTCTGTTAAAAAAAACTAGTTTTTTTTATGCAATAGGCACAAAAAGCACTTTTCGGCTCTTTTTGTCTTGATAACCTGCTGTATATAGCAGAAGCTACAAAACATTAACAACGTGATCGTTAGCTCTGTCATATTTGAAAACTGAGCTTCAGGTTTGAATCTTCTTCATGCTATTAAAAAGATAAAATGAAATTTAGTATGCCAGGTCATCATTATTTGCTTCTGATATTTAAAGAAAAATATTAAAAATGGAAAGTTGATAGGCCTAGGCTATTTAGGTTAATTCCTCTTGATATAGGCTAGTGACTTTCCAGAAGGACTCATGCTAGAACAAAAAGAACTTTGGTAAAATTGTAGTTGATTGACTTCTTGTTATCTTAGAAAGGGGTTAGGTTAGGAAAATGAAACTCAAGGATGGGTCTACAGGCTAAATTATGTCCTGGGAAGGTATTTTGAAGTACCTACCTCCACTCCTTCTCCCTCTAGAGGGCCCCAACCTTTGGTGACCTTCAAAAATATGTGTGTTACAAAAGTGAAATTGTGGAAAATAGATCTTCTGCTTGAATGAAGTAAAACAAATTATTTTCAGCTTCACAACTTTGCTCAATCCCAATTTACAATGTTTTAAAGATAGGCTATGCATTTACATTCCCTAAATTAAAAATTAACAAAACATTGATGTGGCTGAGAATTCTACTGAAATAGGCCTAGGAGGAATTGCATTTTCAGAACTAAAGGCAGAGAAAAAACAACTGGTAACTGAAAATTAAGGTAAAATGTTGTTTAGTCAAAATTTCAATTGGTATAGACCTGTCATGTAGGCAAATTTAAAATACCTTCCCCAGGCATAATTAGCCTGTAGACCCATCCCTGAAAGTTTCATTTTCTTAGCCTAACCCCTTTCAGAGATAGCAAGAAGTCACTCAACTAGAATTTTACCAGAATCTTTTTGGAAATTCCAAAAACAACTAAAAAAATTATAAGAGAACTTCATTTTTAGATTTCCAATTTTGTGCTGTTTTATGATTAAGGTTGCAGATATTAGTGTACAGTTGCTAAGAACAAAACATTTGAATATTCTAAAAACAACTTAAAAATGATAGAAAACTTATTTACATGATTCCTTAAAAGTGTTTCTCTCTACTGGGCCCCACATCTTCCCTCTAATTTGCAAATATGTAGCCCTAATTGTATGTTTTCTATTCATTATCCATTTTTTGACTGCAGGGGTGTAATTTGCTATAAGGCAAGGGGTCAATTGCCCCACCCCCAAAAAACAGACCCCAGTTGCCACCCCTCCCCCCCATCTGAAATTTAGAATAGTGCTTATATATTATCCAAAAAAAACACAAGAGGTGATGTTAATCATAATGAAATATACCAAAATATGATGATAATATAATAGGCTGGCTACTTTAGAAACAAAATTATGGAAACTACAACAGAGAATTAGCCTATTGAAAGCAGGCCACCCAGAATGTATTATATCAAAAACCTCTGTAAATGTATTATAAAGAAAAAATGGACACAACAAAGAGAAGTGACTGAATAGATGGGAAATATCCAATTTGGACTATATCTTAGCGCACTAGGGAGAGGGTAAAGTATTTGGACAGTGTAAAGTTAGAAAACAATTATTACTTCATAATATGCAGAATAATTGGTAAATAGCACATTAGTCATCAGACATGCTATACTCTGCCCTCCTGCCCCATAATATGCAAGTATATTAGCCCAAATTTGTTTCTAAAGCATTTTATTTTTATCATACTTAGTTATATTTCATTAGAATTGAGTGTTAGAGAAACAGGCTCTACTCAGATGAAGAATATTAGATCAGGGCTATATTATACAAGTACAGCACCCAAAACTCAATGACAAATAAGATGGTAACATTAGACTCCCTTAGTTTGTGCACCTTTTCAATACATTACTCTGACAATGGACCCCTCGCCCTGATAGCCTATTGTGCCCTGATAACATAGCTTATTAGTTTATTGTTGTTTCCATTGATTAATCTGTTGAAAAGTGTGCAATACTGTATAGAATCAAGATATCCAGCTTAGCCTGAGTTTTTGTACTGATTAATGGATAAAATATGCTGTTATAAATGGATTGAAACTGGGAATAATAATGAAAAAAACATGATATTCTGATTAATGAAATTTGCTGCATATTTAAAAATAAGAATAGCATTGTTTTAGCCTTTTTTCAAGTTTGATTGTCTATATATTTACATAGGACCATCAAGGGGTGTGGGTGAATAGTCACAAATGCAACTTTATATCATAAAAAAGAGCATAGAATTGGCAATCTAAAAATTCTCTCTTTTTGTTCTAAATTGTCTGCTGCTGAAGAGTCTGTTTTGTAGTTTAAAACTTAAAAATATTAATGTCTTCCACTGTTGAAAAATATTATTTTTTTTTTGTCAAGAAAACCCATAATTAAGAGGTCTGACTTCTCTCAGCCCTTTTCCACTGTTCTAGAATATCAACAATCATAAAAAAGAGCATAGAATTGGCAATCTAAAAATTGTCTCTTTTTGTTTGAAAATGTCTGCTGCTGAAGAATCTGTTCTGTAGTTTAAAACTTAAAAATATTATTGTCTTCCACTTTTGAAAATATTTTTTTTTGTCAAGAAAATCCCTATTTAAGAGGTCTTATCTCTCTCAGCCCTTGTCCTTTCTCTCTTTGTACTAGATATATTGAACTATTGAAAGTGCTTGTTATTCACATGTCTTGTTGAAGCTATTTGGATTCCTGAAATTAGATTTTCCAGGTGTGTAGTTGAGTTCAATAATCTTTGTGTAGGTCTAGTATGCTAGACTTTTAACTGGTTTTGTTGCTTGTCCTGCTTCACTCTACTGGAAGGGTAGATACACCTCTTCATTTTCACTGAAGCTCCTATAGTGATCATTCAACATCCCTAACCATATTCCAAAGATATCTGCATGCTGAAAAATAAAAATGATGCTAGTAATAATGCTATCTGTTTTGGATCCAAGCAGAAAAATCATGTGAAAAGAAACAATTAAAGATACCATCAAATAATTTAGGGGTTTTCAGTTAGAAGCAGAAATTTATTGGCCTCTTGTATTCTGATCCTTTGGATTACATACTGCTTGCTTGACAATTACTTGAATCCTTTTTGCTACCACCCTTTTGTATGAGGGCTATGTGGGCTGAGCACCAATATGCAAGATACACTTTTCATATTTGGATTTCTCAAAAAGGTGAGTGAGCAGCAATAGTGAACTGTTCAACATTCAGTTCTTTCAGAAACCCTGGTTGCACACCATCAAGTCCAACTGATGTATTTGAGTTCAATTGGTGACCAGGATAATGTACATGGCTTTTACTGCCTTTAATTTATCATTGACATTTTCATGCCATTCATTTATGGTATTTTTGGGCACTAAGTTTGTATTTGAAACTTTTGATATGTGCTAAGAAATAGAAGAAGTTCGAACAGACCCAGAATATCTTCCATTTACTAAATATGATGCTGCTAGTGATTATTATAGAAGCTCTTAACACTGAAGAAGACTCACAGAATGGCATAAAAAAGACAGATGCTAAGTCTCCCAGTTTTGAAAACAAATGAGTTGCAATTGACAAAAATGCTACAAGCCATCAAACTTCTGATGGCCTCTAGCAACACTTTTTGTTATGTCAATGTTGCAAGAGTGATAGCTTTCATACAATAAAGTTTTTTTTAGCAAGTTATTTTTTCTAATTAAACCCTTTTTGATTAGGGGTCATTCTTAAAGAATTGGAACAAAATTTGAACGTTAGTGTAAAGAGTGAGGTATTGACAAGGGGCAAACCCCCCTCAAATATGTAATAATTTCTGTTTGTTTTAAGTTTTAATGTTGCTCCTTTTCTTTCAGTTGGAAAAACATGTTTTTTACTTAATAAAACTAAAGATTGCCATCTAGTAGTATCTAGGGTTCATTTGAAGCTGAAATCTGGGAAGGGTAACTACCTCCCAGGAAATTATGATGTTGGTTGACTCCAGGATGAGAATTTAAGCAAAACTTTCCAGGAGCAGTTGAATACTAACCTTGAATTTGTGACAAGAAACTTGAAAAACGATTTATGATTTTGCTGATGGTGACTTAGGGAAGAAAGTTAGGAATCCAGCAAGGAAAATTGGTGGAAAGACTATGTTTAATAGAGATGAGAAGGGGCTTGTACAAGAATTATTTGAGTGATATATCATATGAAAACAAAAGGAATATAAAGAAAGTAGAGAAAGCATTAAAATATGAACTTTGAATATCTTAAGTGGAGGCCATGGATAGATTTGCTGAGGATCTGGAAGATGTAGCTAGATGGCAGAACAGTAAAATATTGTACTGGCATGTTAGTAAATTGAGAGAGAGTTGTCAATCCAGACTTGTCCCAGTTAAAGATAGAAACGAAGCCATAATTAGTGATAAGGAAAGAGTTAAAGAGAGATGGCAAAACATTTTTAGAATGTGATAAACCTATATAGAGTTGCAGGAAAAGATATAGAGGAAAATGAAAAGTTTGTGATACCTTGGATGTGAAGTAAGATTTGCTTTGTGAGGAAGGGGACATAAATTACAGTTATCCAGGCATTTCTCCTCAAAGCGGTAACGTGCCCATTTTCTGACCAACCATGTTGCTAGCCTCTGGAACAAATTGCTGCCAAAACCACAAACAGCTTTAAGAACCATCTCAACAATGAATGGTCAACAAAAGAATGGAAGTATAACTGGGAAGAACTTGAATCAGCAACATCAAACCAC
Source organism: Artemia franciscana (assembly GCF_032884065.1). Taxonomy (NCBI): domain Eukaryota; kingdom Metazoa; phylum Arthropoda; class Branchiopoda; order Anostraca; family Artemiidae; genus Artemia; species Artemia franciscana. The sequence goes on along the minus strand of NC_088880.1, from coordinate 10,670,780 downwards.
TTGTCAAGTGTACATATTCAGCTACGTGTCATGTAGTATCGACTCTGGAGTTTCTACAAGGAAAAATCCTTCAATTGCTCCAAGCTGCAATTTAAGGTAATGCTAAAAGGATTAAAACATAATACAGCTCCAGGTGCCAATAGTGTGGTAAATGAGTTTCTTAAACATGGTGGGTGGTTCTGAGGTAAGAAATAAGATACTGAAGATTATGAATATGGTTTTTGAAAAGGGGGAAGAACCCTTTGATTTTAGGAAAACTTAATTAAACCACTTTATAAGAAAGGTGATAAGAGTGAGTGTTGTAATTATTGAGGCATTAGTCTGGTGTCTGTAGGTAGCAAATTATTTGATAATATGATACATTTTAGACTTAGAGATGCTGTAGGTAAAGTTTTTAGAGATAAAAGCTACCGTTTTAGAAAAGATTGAGGAAGTGCTGACCAAATTTTCACTTTTAGTTTAATAATTGAGAAGTGCCTGAGTTGTCAAACACCGTTGATTCTCAGTTTTATAGATTATGAGCAAGCATTCAATTCTGTTGATAGGAGAGCCTTAGCAAAAATCGTATACTTGTATGTATATCTGACAAATATATTAAAGGGATTAGTGATATGTACAGGAATAACATTTCTATCCGCCCTTTATATGGATCATTTTGATGGACTTTGTTTTAAGGAGCAAAGGAAAGGCAGTGGGAGACCACAGAATCAAAAGGGGAAAAATTCTCCTGGACTTAGATATGCTGATGATTTAAGCATCCTAGATGAAAGTGTGAGCAAAATGAATGAACTTTTAGAGGTTTTGCAAGTTCAGGGTGCTAAAATAGGTTTGAAAATTAATGTTAAGAAGACTAAGTCACTAAGGCATGGGATAAGTGAAGATGAAAAGATAATGCCGGGTAACAAAAAGATTGATCAGGTGGGCAGCTTCTCTTACCTTGGTAGTATTATTTGTAAAGATGGTGAGAGCAGTGAAGATGTTAAAAAATAGTTTTTTCACAGTTAAAAAAAGTTGGGAAGAATAGGAAGATAATTCTGCAGACCAAGATTGGAAGGTACAGTGATGACAGTGGTAATATATGGCTCTGAAGCATGGGCACTATGAAAAGAGGATGAAGATTTGTTGGATGTTTCTCAGAGAAATAGCCTACGGATTTTTCTGAGTACTCAGTTGACTTACCTTATTTCAAACAGTTGGCTGTATGTACAATGTGGTTCAATCCTGCTTTCTAGGGCTATAATGAAAGAAAGGTTGAGATGGCTAGGGCACATTCTGCAGATGAAGGATGACAGATTGCTGAAGATTGTCTTTTTCAGCAAACCATGTAAGGTTAAATGGAAAGCAGGTCGTCCTTTGTGGAGATGTCATAAGGAAAGATTTAAAGGAAATCCGAACTTCCTTTGAGGGTGTAAAGAGGGAGGCTTTAAATAGATTGGGGTGGAGGAGGATCATGCATAGCTGTGTTGGCCTCAGGCGGCTTGGTGCTGTGGTGAGTTTTTAGCAGCGGTAGTAGTAGTAGCTCTTATAATGTTCTTCATAAAACTGGTGGAAGACTTGTTAAATGGCAAACAAATATGGATGTTTTTCCAATTGATAACTCTAGACATGTACAGTTTACTGTAGTTACTATTAGCTGAAGGTGGATGAAATAATTTGCAGCAAAAGCACTAAATTCATCTTATTTGATCAAATCTTGCCATTTCCTTTCTGGCATTTTTGCATTTAGAACTGTTTGATCATATAATGATTTAAAAAATGCCATTAAAATCAGATTTTTTTAGTGGGAGCCTTTTCTGCAATTAGGCGGTGCTTCCTGCAATCATCCAATGTTGGGATGGTGTTTGGGCTCCATCTCCACCAAACAGTCAGAATGGGAAGTGCTATTGACCTTGATTTTTTTTTGTTTAAGCTGAATATGCATTGTCATTTTCCTTGAATTTTGACTGCACAACAAATTTTGTTGAGACCATAAGCTCTTCAGTTGTTGTTCTAGCCTCTTCAAATAATGTCCAACCATGTTTATATTCCAATTAACCATGCCTGCAATTGCAAATCTTGTCACTTTACATTATTTTATTTCTAACTTTTTACATTAGATAAGTAAAGGTCAGTGGCATTCTTTACCTATTTAAAAGCTGTCACAAAAATACTAGCTCAGTTTCAAATAGCTAACAAAGCAAAGATTAGCAATACCAATGAAAGTGAATACTGCAGACCAGTTTTGGTACCTGTGACTGAACATCATTTGTACTAAAATCATTGCACTGGTAATGATCATTCACACTTTCCAAGACTGGTCTGTGACATCAAACACCATTGTTGGCTTTCAAATGTCCTGATCTCTTCTCTGTTGATAAAATTGAACTTATACAGTTTTTATGTGAGATTGTATTGCCCAATTTCTTTATATTTGCTAACTTTAGCTGCTTAAGTTTGGAGGGCTGTAAAAGTCCAAGTAAAAAAGAAGACGTTGGCAGAAACAAATTAAATTGGACCCCGCCCCCCTTGAAATTAAAGATTATTGTAAAACATGAAAAATCAGCACATGTGAATGGGATTGTCTCTCTTTTCAACTTTCTTGTTTTTTATGTTTACCCTGTAATTCATTTTTTTTTGGAAGATTTACTGACTTATGATGAAATACAGCAAGTTCTTCTTTGTACTGTCAGATTCTTTGTACTGTTGTATCAATTTGGTCAACCATTTCGTGTCAACGAACAGTATGTATGGAACAACCCGGCTGAATAGTAACCGAAACTCTAAAAAATGGAACTTTGATACTTATAGATATATCGAAAGGATTAGATTTTTGTGCTGATTTCAAGTATATAAGTTCCATTAAGTTTAGTCTTACCCATTAAAGGTTACTAGCCTGAAAAAATTGCTTTATTTTCGAAAAGAGGGGGAAACACTCCCTAAGAGTCATAGAATCTGAATGAAAATCACACCATCAGATTCAGCATATCAAAGAACCCTTCTGAAGAGGCGGGTGTTGGGGTAGGAGGCGACAACTTTTTCAAATGTCTTCCCTTGGATAAAATATTGAGTCTTCTCGGTCCAGCCACCTTCACTTTCTTAGACCTGCCATGTACATGACACTCACTCTGACACTGTTCTTGTTTTTCTCTTGGACAGACCCAGGAAAATACTCTCCTTCATAAACAACTTTAACAAAATCTCCTGTAGAAACACTGTCGAAAATCTCTTCCTCTTTCTCACTTTCATCTTCTGATTCACCTAGTTTCATCGAGTCATCACTATCAGCATCAAGAATCATTTTTTTGTCATTATTTCCTTCTGAATCCATAAATAGCTTTTATGTTGTCTAGTCTTTTTTTGCTTTTCCTGCTCTTTCAACAATCCCAAGTTTTCCTCTAGCCCTGCCACCCCATGCTTTCTTATCTTTTATTTTGGCTTCTTGTTCTTCAATCTTTCTTTCCACAGGAGTATCAGTAAGAATCTTTCTAGAGCCTTTTTTCTTGCCTCTGCCACTCAGTTCACGCGGCTTGGCTTTAGGGTATGGCTGAAGAGATACGGGGAGGCTTTCACCATTACGAGATGGAAGACCCCCAGGGGTCTTCCCTGGGTTGGACTGCATCCAGTTGTCCATAGCCTTGTTGTATTGGCATTTGAAGGGAAAATACACGCAAATGTCCAGTGGCTGTAACCTGTGGCTGCAATGAGGTGGTATTGTTAGTAAAGTGATACCAGACTCTTTCGCAAACTGCACAACAACAAGAGATGCAATCTCGTATATTGTCATGGTCTTCCCAGGGTTGGACAGCTTGCATCCATGTCCCACTACATACCACTTGTCCTTGTCCCAGTATATACCATGCGACCTCTACTTGCAAATTGTGTCTGATTTTTTTTTACTGTTGCATATTGTTCCACCAGATGGCTACATAATATGGCCTAGTGTTTTAGCTCTCATTCGCTATCTTACACACAGTTTCTTCACACCGTTACAAAATAAAGCACAAAAAACTACTGTCCAAATATTTTTTCGGGGTATAGCCGAAACTTTGAAGTCGATTTTCTCAAAAACGAAAATAGCAAATTGCCTAAATGATAGAACTGTCATGTCCGCCATTGAATGAACTATACTAGGTGGCTTTATTGGATTTTTTAAAGAACGCTAGATGGCAGATAAGTACCGTGTCCCACCTTATACCTTGTCCCTGTATATACCACTTTCTCGTGCTTCAATGATTTATTTCTCGAATTATTTCTCGTGCTTCAATGACTTACCCAGGTTTGCCAATAGGTAGATCCATCCATGCAACAAGGGCTTTGCTTCTTGCTGATGTCAAGAAGTGAATGTCAGCTGCCTGTGGGAGCATTGTTGCAAATAAGCTGTGATTTAACCATATAATTCTTGCAAGATTCTTCAACGCTACTGCTCTGCTGCACATATTGTTTATAGCGCTGTTTTGGGGAATAATTTCTCGTGCAGACTTTCAAGCAACCAGATCACACTGTGATTGTTTTTCAAAATATATCTTTCGCCTCCCACCCTGGACCCCAAACTCGTTTGTATCCCGACGCTATAATATAACTGATCCATGTTCTGCCACTGCAACAAATAATATGAATTTTTAGAAGTATTGTTTGTATATTTTTTATTCCTATTTAATTCGAAATGAATCTTTCAGATATTCATTACAAATTGCTAAGATAATGACCTATGAGAAAGTTAAAGATGTAAAGTATTTTTTTACGGAAGAGCAATGGACCAGAATGGGTGAATATGAGAGGAATATGTGCCGAAATCAGCTAGAGTTCTACAAGTTTAAGAAGCTGAAACTTGGTGAGTTGTTAGAATTTATTTTTTAAAACTCGGTTTTAATTTAATCTATTTTTTTTTAATTGAAATCTACTTGTGTTTGACAATTTTTCTGTGGGTGCTAAAAAATTTGATATCAAGCATAAATTATAATAGCCTGAAAGGAAGCATAACTATGACAAGAATTCTATAATTCTTTTAGAGGTGTGGTTATACCAGGAAACGGGTCGAAATTCTCCTGAAGACATTTCCCAGAATTTTAATTATTATACATTGGTTAGAGGTCTTATATGTATTTGTTCATTAATTTCCCTTTTACTAAAAATTTCTTCTAGTATATAATATACAAATCCCTTCACTAATATGTATGTAGCAACTTCTGGCATTTTTCTCTCATCATTGTTGCCTTAGTATTACTAGCAAGAAAAACAAAATAAATAAACATATCTCCTCGGGCTGAGGAGCTATGTTAAAAATTTTCAAAAGAGTGATGCAATTTTTTACATTCCCCTAAAGATCTTTTGTGTCATAGAACGTCAACCAGTGCTCCTTAGTATGGCTACAATATGTTTTTAAGCAGAGGAAAAATAGATTACGATTTGATTACAATTTACTTACGCAAGGTGGAATTTCTTGCAAACATTTAATTAGTCAAACGTATTCTTGTGCTGTAGGATACTTGGTAACGGTTCTCCTACCATTTGGCGAAATACAAGCCCCAAATAAGGAACTTCCAGGATAAGACGGGAGGTCTACCTCGATTGGACATACTCTTGTATTAGCGATTTTTAATCCATTTGTCTAAATTTTAAAAGTAATGATTTTAACATTTAAAAACTAGGTGTGCCTGACAACACTTTGAAAGTTCACAATTTTTGGAAAGCAAGCAGCTTTAAATGAAATTAGCTTTAAAGAATAAATTTCTCCCGCCGGCTCTCTACCCCTCTTATATGGGTATATATGTGCCCATAAATTAGTCATCCACAACTTTAACGTTGAAGCGTCAACCCTTTCTTTTGTGTCGCTTCGATAATGCGCTGGTACATATTTATGATGGAAGGGGATTCCATGATTTAGGTTCTCTGAACGCCTTTTAGCTAATTCTACTCTCAAATTTCTCAAAACTTCAAGAAAATAGGCTCTTGTGAGAGTTTTTCAGCCTTCCGAAAAGTCTCCATGTAAAACTCTTAAAAGGTTGCTAATATGCGTAAAAATCAAGTTTATTTATTTTAGTATAAATATTTTAGTATGAGAAAAACTGTCAATATATAATAAAGCTATTTTTGTATAATACATAAAATATATTATAATTTTATGGGAAATAAAGCATATATATATATAATATAGTGTGTGTTTGTGTGCTCATTTTTTCCTTTGCTTTGAAAAACGGCTGAACTAATGAAGCTAGAAGAAATGGGAAAGCCATATATGCCAGAATATTAACTGAAAGCCGTCAGCTTTGCTTTGAAAAAGGGCTGAACTGGTAAAGCTAGAAGCCAAGAGTAATTTTAAGGTTTTGTGTTAAAACTTTTTTAGTAGGAAAAAAGCTAAAGAAATCAAGACAGGAATGTGAAAATCGATGCAGAATGTTTCTCGAATAGTGTCTCTCTAACTTAGGCTGTTTGAGGTAATATTCGAGGTATATATTCAAGGTAAATAAAGTAAGCTTAAAAAATAATATTGGAAATCAAGTCTCATGATAACAACAGTGTGGGGCCTAAAAGTCCGAGCTACTGACCATAGCAAGAAAAGTGATAGAATAGTACAGGCACGTACGCAAGAATTTTTTTTCGGGGGGGGGGGGGGGGCAAAACCTTCGAAACAGCAGATATAAAGTAGCACTTTTTTTCCATTTAGTAATGCAAAAAGTACGTCTATCGGAAAATAGAGATTAACTTTAATCTGTAGTATTGTTCCACTGGAATCTTCGGTTCCAGTGGTCGCAGAGGGATGGGGAGGGATGCATTTCGTAGCCCGAGCTCCAACTAAGAAACCTGCCAAATTTCATCCCCCTCCGACTTTTCCTTCATGGGGAAAATCTGGCCGAAAGTTTCGACCCGTCAACCCCAGCCCCCCTTTAACGTTGTCCGGTTACAGTTAATTCACAAGTTAAGGTCCCCTAGGGCCCAGGAGCTTATCCGCGAAATTTCAGCTCGATCCGGTAACTACTTCCCTGTAGGCTTGATGGAAGCAAGTTAAAAGAACCATTTAAATTGATTTCCTAATTGAAGCCGTTGGTGAAATTTTCTATTGTAATAACTTGTTTGATAACAAGCATAACAGCAGCTTGGCGCAGCGGAAGCGCGCTGGGCCCATCAACCGGAGGCGGGTGGGTAAAAACCACTAGCTGCTAAATTTTTAATTAAGCTGCTAAACTATTAAAATTATCAAAATTAGATAATTTTGTCAGTTTGAATTTATTGATACAGAAAGCGAGAACCATGGATTGTAGAAAAACGTACAGAAATAATATGAAAAAAACTTCGTTTTCTTAAAGAGTTAAAGAGGCTGCGTCCCAAAGTCGAACCTTAAAACGTACAGGAATTAGGAGAGGCAGTATTGTATTAGAGAGGCAGTATTCCAGTATTGTAGCGGATGGGGGGAAGAAGACTGAAGCCTCATAAGTACGTTTTAGGCACCTTTTTTCATTTAGTAATGCAAAAAGCACGTATATCGGAAAATACAGATCAAATTTAATCTGTAGTATTGTAGCGGATGGGGGGGGGGGGGAAGAAGACTGAAGCCTCATAAGTACGTTTTAGGCTCAGGTTATGTTCATAGTGATTTTTAACCAGTGATTAATCTATTATATCCCACTGAAAGGGAAATTTTAGGGTTAACATTACAATATGGGTGCTGTGGAGGGTAGTTCTTCTATTGCAAAAATGTAGATTTTAATGAAAAATGATGGTTTCCAAAAGTGATCCATTAAAAGCTGTACTTTATCCTGAAAAGGGGGAATAAAAGCCCTAATATCAAGGATAATTCTATTTTGCTGTGGAAAGCAAACTCTCTTCACAAAAAAAAATAATAGTACAATTGCTAATTACTTCAAAGAGGGTAAAAAGTTAGACAGAAAATGGGTTAATAATTAGGCAGTGACTTGACCGGATAATTGCATGCTGTAAAATCCCCCAAAAAAGACTTTACACATGTATCTAGATTCTTAATAAATGTCCTACTTTTGCCAGAAATCCCAAGAAACCATGGGGAAATTAAACATTTCACAACATTTCGTGGGGGGACCGGACCCAAAGGCCCCCCCTGCGTTCGTGCCAGTATAGTGGTTACATGAGGATATATTTGCAAGGCCTGCAAATACAAAGAAGTATGGATTAGATTTTATGTTGGATTTAAATTTGAACCTGAGCCTCTATAAAGTGGCAACAAAACTTAATTTGAGTAAAAATTACCTCATGATTTGGTGGGGCTTAAACTACTGAGCTGCTGATTGTAGCAAAGAGAGTAAGCAATGAATGGTAGCAAAACATGCAATATGAAATATTGAGGTGTAAATATGAGAATTGTTGACTATACGGCTATACCTTTTAACCTTATTGGAGTATGATATGCATCAGGTTAAAGTAGGATAAAGAAGTATGATATAATATACAGCGTATTGAACAGCGCATACAGCGCATTAGTTAAAAACTAATGTATTTTTTTTGCAGCAGTTGGAAAGTGAAATTGGTGTGAAAAGGTAATTTTGTCTTGTGCCTGGTTATCAATACTTTGGAATGGATCTTTACTTGCACTAATTGCTTGATTTTAGTTGGTATCTACCAATGGTGGTGTTTTATCCTGCACGTTCTTAATAAGAATAATTGAGTGTATTCATAAAAGCAACGTATCATTAATACCCAGAGGCTGTAGTATGTAAGAGACTTAACACAATGCTGCGTTAAAAAAAAAAAAAAAAAAAATCAGAAGAGAGGAAGGAGAAAAAAAATACGAAAGAAGCTTTACTTACTCAGCCGCATATGTATAAAAAAAAAAAAAAAAAAAAAATCAGAAGAGAGGAAGTAGAAAAAAAATACGAAAGAAGCTTTACTTACTCAGCCGCATATGTATAAAAAAAAAAAAAAAAAATTAAAATCAGAAGAGAGGAAGGAGAAAAAAAATACGAAAGAAGCTTTACTTACTCAGCCGCATATGTATAAAAAAAAAAAAAAAAAATTAAAATCAGAAGAGAGGAAGGAGAAAAAAAAATACGAAAGAAGCTTTACTTACTCAGCCGCATATGTATATAAAAAAAAAAAAAAAATCAGAAGAGAGGAAGGAGAAAAAAAATACGAAAGAAGCTTTACTTACTCAGCCGCATATGTATAAAAAAAAAAAAAAAAAAAAAAATTAAAATCAGAAGAGAGGAAGGAGAAAAAAAATACGAAAGAAGCTTTACTTACTCAGCCGCATATGTATATAAAAAAAAAAAAAAAATTAAAATCAGAAGAGAGGAAGGAGAAAAAAAATACGAAAGAAGCTTTACTTACTCAGCCGCAGACCCCCAAACCCGCTGTGTAGCAGACCCGCTACACAGAAATGTGAAAATGTCTAAAAAAAGACACTGCCAGTCAACCCAAAAAACTAAAATAATAACTTGAACGTATGAGACCGACGCCTCAAATTCATAAAGTTCGAAACAACGCAATTTGCGAATTCCGATAAAACGTTGCATGAATTTAAGTCACTTGGTAAAGAAACCCAATACTGGATCTTGGTTTTAGCTAAAATTTAATCCGTTATTCACAAGTTGTACCCCTGTTTACGCAATTGCCAATGAAATATGTACAACCATGCAATGTTCATTCGTTTGGAAACAGTTCTTTAATTTAGTTGCTATTTTTCCCTCGAAATTTTCCTTATCCGAAAATTTTCTGTTGTTGTATATGGCGTATTTCGTTGTTTTAAATCTGCTACAGTCGGTTACTCATTCGATGGTTGCCTTGGATTTTAAATTTTTATCCTCTCTCTTCCTTTTTTTGTTGGTGCTAGGTGTCCCCCCCCCTAGTGAAAATGCCCGCCCTCAATATTTCCCCGTTGATTAATTTCGGGTGTTCATTAGAAAGAAATTGAAAGTTCTACTCACCTTTTCAAGGCGGAGGCAACGCGATAGCGTTGAATATAGTAAAAAGCCATAAGGCTACAGTGTGTTGTTATCATAATTTTTTTTTTCAAAGGCACTTCATATGGAAGGGTTGGACATATAAACTTTGAACTGGGCTCGAATCCAATTGCAAATTAAAGATTATTTTGTCCTTTTAAGAGTAAAAGGTACTCAGAGGGCAACCAGACCCCCCTCCACTGCACTAGACTCTTTTTTCTCCAGATGCATCTGACCAAAATTTGAGAGAACCATTTTGTTCAAAATAGTTCAAAGGCCAAAAAACTATGCCTAAAGGGTTGAAAAAATCCCCACAGCCCCCGAGGGGTGAGCCGTAAGTTGTAAAAGTTGCTCATTGTTACCATATAAGGTTTTTTTTTTTTATTAAGAAAAGAGGGCATGTTTGACCTTGGATCTCCAAGAAGGCTTGGAGTATTAAGGTAAAACTTTATGGAACTTTTGAGAGGGATGCTCTCAAAAGGAGACAAAAGGAGAGGGAGACACAATCAAGTTACGCTTCGTTCTTGTTTGTCGTAAAAGAAAATATCAGCAATATCTAAGGAACAACTGATAGTGTTAGGTTGAAGTTTTCAATGTACGTTTAGGAGAAGTTGAAAAGAGATTGGAGGGAAACCTACACCCCTCCCTCCCTAAGTCCTTTTTCAGATGCGTTCAACCAAAACTTTGACATAACCATTTCGTTCAACATAGTTCAAAGGCAAAAAACGTTGAAAATTCTCCCCCAGGTAATTCCTTTTTTCCCTCAGAAAACTCCCTTGGGGAAAATATCCGCAAGTTTACCAATGACAAATTTCCCAATCAACAATAGATTGCAAAACATATAGCCCTTTTTTCCACGGGCTCTGGGGGGATTATGTTATCCCCGGAGGCATATTTATTGGACCCCTCAATTTTGATGAACCAAATGGGCAAACCAAAATTTCATTCGGATGTCTTTGGGGAAACGGGGGCAGAGAAAGGAAGCTAGCTGTCCTCCATTCTGTTAGGTCACTTAAAAGATCACTTAAACTTTCAATTTTTGTTTGAATGAGCAATATTCCGATTTTCTAGGACCCTTATTTCAGTACGATTCCCCCCCCCCCCAAAAAAAAAAAAAACAATAAAAACAACAACAAACAAACAGAAAACAACACACATCACTGATCTTTAAACAACGACAAAAAGCACTCTGCCTTTTTATCATAAAAACAACAAACCTATGATTATTTTTATTTTAAAACTCTAGTTTTAAAGATCCAGTTTCATTGTATTTTTTTTGCGTTTAAACACGTAGTTTGCTGAGAACGGTTCTTGGACATAGAGCCAAAATATTCTTAAGGTTTAAACAGATTTCACTGTCTTAAGTAAATTCTTTGTTGATTACTTATCGTTGTTTTTATCCAAAATACACAATTGTAAATCTCTGTAAGATTCAACGTAATGCTCTGTAAGATTCAATCTAACCAATTCCAATCCTCATTTTTCATTTTTACTGCCTTTGGTATTATTAACTAATAAGCTAAATTCGATAACATATTTCATCTTTAAAAATTAAATAGTTACAAACTTATGATAATTTTGATATCCAGTACAACCAAAGAATGCATAACTGATCGTGGAGGGTTTTTTTTATTCAAAATTTAATTTACAGCCCTTCCTAATTTTAAAGATATATATATATATATGGCTCTGTAAGATTCAATCTAACCAATTCCAATCCTCATTTTTCATTTTTACTGTCCTTGGTATTATTAACTAATAAGCTAAATTCGATAACATATTTCATCTTTAAAAATTAAATAGTGAGAAACTTATGATAATTTTGATATCCACTACAACCAAAGAATGCATAAACTAACAGTATATCGGATATAGATAATTCGGGATAATTCTACTAATATATCCTAATATTTTAGTGATTTTACATTAATTTAGTAGCGTAAGCTGATTATTAATTGAACTATATGGAATATTATTTTAGACACTGATCCATGTAGTTTTTTTATTATTTTTATTTTTTTGGCTAGTTTTGCTAGTTTCGCTTTTTTTTAGTTTTTTTTTCTCTAGAAGGGTATGAAACTTATAATCTATATCTAGAACTGGCAAAAATTACTATGTATATATTTTGTTGATTTAGCTGTATAAACTAGTTATTTGTAGGCACTGATATGTGCAGTATTTGCTTGCTTTAGTTTCTGTAAAGCCCTGGTCTTATAGATAGATTAAGATTAAAAGTAATAAGCGTTCAATTGTTGTACTTAGAGGTATTACACTCGGCCTTCGCCCTCTCCGTCACCAACCAATTGTAAATATGCTTAAGACTGACATTACACCACTGCCATCTAGCTCTGTGACTAATAGAATACCCAAACAATGCTAAGAGCTTTTGAATATATATATATGTATATATATATATATATATATATATATATATATATATATATATATATATATATATATATATATATATATATATATATATATATATATATATATATATATATATATATATATCTATAGATATATATATATATATATATATATATATATATATAGATAAACATAGTGCTTCTAAGGCTTCTATTTTGCTGGGACGAATAAAACCAAAAAACTAGTGGTTTAGAAATATTCTGGCCTAACAATTCTATTTTCCTAATTAGACTATTTGTCTCAATTCTAAAAAAAGAGCCTGGCGTCTTTGTGCCTTCCAATCTTTTGGTCACTTAAAAAGAGGTATTACAATCGGCCTTCGCCCTCTCCGTCACGAACCAATTTTAAATATGCTTAAGACTGTACACATCCGTGATCTTTCTTCTGGTAAAAAATGAAAAATTCTACATTTTTGCTGATGGAAGCTTGAATTCCCTACAGTATGGTCCTCTGATGTGCTGGATCTGAAACCGCAATTTTTATTAATTCTTCTATTTTGGGGGTGTTTTCCACCTTTTTGTTGAAAAACAGACGTTTTTTTAATGCTCTTGTCTTTTGATGGGTAAAAACTAAACTTAATGAATATTATATATTTGGAATCAGCATAAAAACCAATCCTTTTGATGCATCCGTTAATATCAAAATTCAGCTTTAGAGTTTTGGATGCTATTGAACCGAGTCGCGCCCTACCTACAGTTCGTTACCATGAACTGTTTGATTGAAACACTAATAGTCGTGAATAACATTTGCAAGGCTTTTTGGTTAATTTATCGAAAAAAATGCTCGAATCTCTATCCCAAAACATCCGACTATATTTTTACTATTACTATATTACTATTATGTATTTTATTATATATTTAACCATTATTATTATTATATACTAGCTGTTGGGATGGCGCTTCGCGCCACCCCAACACCTAGTTGTTGGGGCGCTTCGCGCCCCCCCAAGCCCCCCCGCGCGCGTAAGTCGTTACGTGCCATATTAGTTACGCGCCATTGTAGTTGTGTCCCTGTGTCCCACCTGTGAATATAGATAGATTTATATATGTGTTTCAAACTACGTAAAAATTGCGAATATACAACATTCTTGGCTTTCCCATTGTCTGTCCATATACAAAGCCGTATGTACTAATAATGACGTCATATGCAAACGCTCTTTTTACAAACAAACAAACATGCATACACACAACTCGTTTTTATATAGATAGATAGATAGATAGATACAATACAAATTAACTACGTAAAACTTGTGAATATACAACAGTCTTCGCTGTCCCATTGTCTGTGCGTATAAATAGATTGTCAGGTTTACCGACCCTCAAAGATGCAACATACAATTGTACATTGGTAAAGCAATCTGTATTAAGATCTATACCGCATTTTTCTAGTGATTGCCCTTGAGCTTTGTTGATGGTGGTTGCAAATGCTAATCGAATTGGGAATTGCAATCTTTTAAATTGAAAAAGCAGATCCGTTGGAATCATGGGAATGCGAGGAATAAGAACAGCCTCACCCTCATAAGGCCCTGTCAAGATTGTGGCCTCTATTAGGTTTTCCATTGTTTTTTTTTACGGCAAGTCGCGTGCCATTGCAAAGCTTTGGTGGGTTGATATTTCTTAAAAGTATTATTGGTACGCCTATTTTTAGTTGTAGCACGTGTGGTGGAAACCCTGAAGGATCTATGGAATTTAAAAATTCAGATGGATAATTAACCGCTTCATTTGGTTCCAAAATACAAATTAACTGCGTAAAACTTGCGAATATACAACATTCTTCGCTGTCCAATTGTCGCTGCATATAAATAGATTGTCAGGTTTACCGACCCTCGAACATGCAACGTACAATTGTCCATGGGAAAAACAATCAGTATTAAGATCTATACCACATTTTTCTAATGATTGACCTTGAGCTTTGTTAATGGTGATTGCAAATGCTAATCGAATTGGGAATTGCAATCTTTTAAATTGAAAAGGCAGATCCGTTGGAATCATGGGAATGCGAGGAATAAGAACAGCCTCACCCTCAAAAGGCCCTGTCAAGATTGTGGCCTCTATTAGGTATTCCATTTTTTTTTTTACGGCAAGTCGAGTGCCATTGCAAAGCTTTGGTGGGTTTATATTTCTTAAAAGTATTATTGGTACGCCTATTTTTAGTTGTAGCACGTGTGGTGGAAACCCTGAAAGATCTATGGAATTTAAAAATTCAGATGGATAATTAACCGCTTCATTTGGTTCCAAAACTGTGTCGACTGACTTGTAAAGGACTGCCTGGTCTCGAATCTTGGTCAAAACAATATTGTTGATTTCGTGGACATCTATATTTTTGGGTGCGAGAATCGCTCTTTCACTTAGCCATTTATTATTTTTATAATTTTTTAGAATATTCGGAAATACTTTTTCAATCAATTCATTTTTGGACGTCACTAAATTACAGAAATCAGCAGGTAGTTGTATACGTCCTGAAATTGAGTCTACTGGGAGCTTTCCGTTTCCCATTGCCAGCAATTGATCTGAAAATGTTTGACCAGAGTCATCGTTTTGCAATCGGACACGCATATTTGTAGTTAATTTTAATGCTTTTAAGTGTGCCCATAAATTAGAATTTTTCATGCAAGCATTCATTTCGTCTGCAGGAGTAGATCTAGGTATTATAGGTAATGTTTGCCTGAAATCTCCCGCAAGCAATATTAATGTGCTGCCAAAGGGTTTCGACTTCCCTCGCAAATCTTTCAAGCATTGATCCAGAGCCTCGAGCGATTTTTTGTGTGCCATTGTGCACTCATCCCAAATAATAAGTTTGCATTGCTGCAATACTTTACCCATCCCAGATGATTTGGAAATATTGCACGTGGGAGTTTCTGTAGAATGCAAGTTCAGAGGCAATTTCAAAGCGGAAAGAGCTGTTCTTCCACCAGGCAGCAATGTTGCGGCTATTCCGGACGACGCAATTGCCAACGCTATATCATTTTTTGATCGAATTGATGCCAGAATCAGTTTTATCACAAACGTTTTACCAGTACCTCCTGGCGCATCCAAAAAGAAAATTTCTCCAACGTTGTTATCGACACAATGCATTATCGTATCATAAATGTCTTTTTGTTCCGACGTTAACTTGGAAATGTTATTTTGTACATACGACAATAGATCACTCGTACTGTAACTTTGTTCACGATCCAATTCTACACATGTCGAAACAGCAGCGATACGGTTAGGTGAAGGCATTCCCAAATCCTGAAGAGGTTTGTTTGCCATGCGTACGCACAAATCTTCTATAACAACTAAAGTGTAGTTATAAATTTCTGATGTAAAATCAAAAGTCATATCTGACGTCTCTAACTGTTTTCGATGGAGTATATCTTCGGACATTTTTGACTTATATTTTTCCCATAACTCTGTAGGAGCTGATGGAGAGCAAGTTGTTAAAATGATGCCAAACAATGCACGAATTTGACTTGGGGTTGACGTTTCGCACGCGTCATTGATGCAGTTATCCCAGTGTTGGTCATTCTCCAATAAATTCAGAGCTTGGTATGCACTACGGTAAGTGTCATGTATAGTACCATTTACAGTCCTCAAATACTCAAAGGATGTCGGACCGGGTACATTCACCAAAAGCAGGCGTAGAAAGAAGCATTCATGTTGATTGGGGTGAACGGTGTAGAGTCTTCCTATCGTGGTATCTTTGAAGATGGTAGGTTGGCCGTCGACTGACTTACCCTGTTTTCGACGTTCAAATACTTTATTTTTAGTATTCCACGTGTAATACGAAGGCACTTCAGTAACACAGAAACATGACGTCACCTGATCCACAGACAGACAGACAGACAACTTATTTTTATATATATAGATATATTTATATATATTTATTATATATATGTAATATATATATATATATATATATATATATATATATATATATATATATATATATATATATATATATATATATATATATATATATATATATATATATATATATATATATATATATATATATATATATATATATATATATATATATATATATATATATATATATATATATATATATGTATATTTATATATTATATTATTATTATTTATTATTTACATAATTATATTTATTATTTATTTTATTATATTTATTATTTATTTTATTATATTTATTATTTATATTATATATATATATATATATATATATATATATATATATATATATATATATATATATATATATATTATATAAAGTATTATTACAAATTTTAGTGTAATATATTTTTACTAGTATAAAAGCCAATAAATTTTTATTATTGTTTTTTCTTGTTGGATTTCCAAATGAAGTGACCTAAGTAAGTTCATTAAATTGGTAATATTTTTCAATCCCTCCGTAGTTACAACTTGAAACTAATTACTAATCCCTCTTTATTAAGATAAGTTGATAAAGACAGTACGAATTGAGGCCAATTTTCAAGCAACCGTATTTTTTAGTTGATGTTCATGATATTTGTCACTAGTCGGTTTTCAAAGCTAGCTTTAATCAACTGGATATTCCATTAGAGTAAAGCTCTAATGGAATATCGCATGGCTTCACATTTGCGTTAAGCAGGTTTCAAGAAAAAAGGAAAAAAGACTATTTAATATCTGTCCCATAATATTCTAGTATTTTTGCTAGGGTGAAAACAGGGAGCTTTCCATTTGTTTTGAAAGGGATTTTTCTAGTCAATTACGTTTTTGTACTCTGATCTGCAGCCGAAACTTACCAGTTCGTGGTCCACGTAAAATTCTTTGGGATAGGTACCGTACTGAACTAAAATAAGATGAGCTCATAACTTCGTTTATCACTAATTCTGTTTAATACAATTTATTGCAAGACCTATAATTATGGTTGCAGTGTAACCGAAAACTCTTAGCTACTATTGCTATTACTACTAACAACTCACCGCATCACTAAGCTGCCTAAGGCCAACGCTGCTACGCACGCTCCTCTTCCATGCCAATCTATTTAACGCCTCCCTATTTACACCCTTGCAGGAAGCTCCTACTTTCCTTAAATCATTCTTTACGACATCCTCCTACCCCAACCACAGACGACCTGCTACCCGTTTAGCCCTAGGTGGTTGCCCGAAAAGACCAATCTTTAGCAATCGGTCATCCTTCACCCGTAGAACGTGCCCTAAATATGTCAGCCTTTCTCTCATTATAGCCCTAGAAAGCGGGATTGAATTGCATTTTTCGTACAGCCTACTGTTCGAAATACGGTCAGTCATTCGTGTACCAAAAACAATCCGTAGGCAATGTCCCTGAAAACATCTAGCAAATCTTCATCTGTTTTTCGGAGCACCCATGCTTCATAATCATTTTTGACCGCTGTTTTCATTGTAGCTTCCAATATTCTATTCTCGGTTTGCAGACTAATCTCCCTATTCTTCCAAACATTTTTCAAATGTGAAAAAACACTCTGGACCTGGCTATTCGATTTTTCACTTCTTCACTGCTCCCACCGTCTTAATTGATAATTCTAAGGTAAGTGAAGCTGTCCGCTTTGATCGATTTTTTCGTTAATCAGTGTCAACTTTTCATCTTCACTTATCCCTAGCCATAGTGATTTAGTCTTCTTAACATTAATTTTAAAACCTACTCTAGCACCATGAACTTGCAAAACCTCTATAAGTGCATTCATTTTGCTCATTATTTTATCTAGGATGCTTAAATCATCAGCATAATTTAAGTTCAGGAAATTTTTTCCTTCCCATTTGATTTCGCGTCCTCCCATTTTCTTTCCTATGCTCCTTGAGACAAAGTCCATCAAAATGATCCATGTAAATGGTGATAATTAAATAATTTTCTACATACAGAAACTAGGCTAATGTCCCTATAAGTACCATGCTCATTCGTGTCACATTTCTCATGCAGGTGTTCAAAAATGTTTTTTATCGCTAGGTACTTCTCCCTTTTGAAAAATCATATTCACTATCTTCAGTAACTTATTTCTAACCTCATAGACACCATATCTAATAAACTCATTTATCATATTATGGGCACCTAGGGCCTTGTTATTTTGCATATTATAGTTAATTCTTCCTTCATATCCATTGTGTCACAAAATTCTTCTTTTCATCCATATCTTCTTCTGTAACTATCCACGTTTAGTCCATACTCAATGCTCTGCCAATCTCTCTTTAACTTTTTCCTTATCACTAAATACGGCCCATGTTCCTGTCTTTAACTTGGACAAGTCCAGATTGATTACTTCCTCTCAATTTATTAACAAGCCAGTACAACATTTTACTATTGTGCCGTCTAGCATGAATAGGTCTGAGACAAATGGATTCAATAATACAAGCATCTTCGCCTTTCGGTGCAATTTACAGCAATTACTTATTTAAGAAGTCGACATCTTGCACATGCAACCCATTCGATCTTACGAATCAAACAAACTAACTTAAATAAAATTTTTCAGTTCGAGGTAGAGTCAGGGTGTACCACAGGCACTAAATATAAAAAAAAAATAATATAAATGGGGACTTTACTGTGAATTTGAGAAATTCAGAAATGGTCTATGATATTAGTTAGTCTGAAGGTTATGTATTGCCAGACAAAATTGTATTTCTCCGCATTTTTGCTTGTATAAGTATTATATAATCTGTTCTTTTACTAAAGAAACAAAAATCTAAATTTCTTGAATATTCATAGGTATTGAACCAGAGAAAACAGGATATATGAAACACTATGAAAAACGACTTGCAGAAGAGGAAAAGGCCAGAGTAAGGCTGAATTTATTAAAATTGCTCCCTCTCTCTCTTTTCCTTTTTTTCTCTATCTATCTCTCCCCCTTTTTTCTCTTTTTTCTCGTTGAGCTCGCTAGGGGAGGTCAAGTTGGTCCGAATAGGAATGCTTTTTCTCTCTTGATCTATCGATCTATCTCTCCCCCTCTCTTTCTTTCTTTCTCTTCTTTCTCGTTGAGCTCGTTACGGGAAGTCAATTTGGTCCAAATAAGAATGCTTCTTCTCTCTGTCTATCTATTTATCTCTCCCATTATCTTTCTTTCTCTCTCTTCTTTCTCGTTGAGCTAGTTAGGGGAAGTGAAGTTGGTCCAAATAGGAATGCTTTTTCTCTCTGTCTATCTATCTATATCTTCCCCCCCTCTTTCTTTCTCGTTGAACTCGTTAGGAGAATTCAAGTTGGCCCAAATAGGAATGTTTTTCTCTCTTTCTCTCTCTGTCTCTCTCCCCTCTCTTTCCTTCTCTCTCATCTTTCTCGTTGAGCTCGTTAGGGGAACCAGAATTGGTCCAAATAGGAATGCTTACGATACTAGTTTTGCTAAGAATTGTTTAGTTTTAATTGAACTGTATAATGATATATTTTCTGTTGCAGATGCAGCTTTTAAAACCCGTAGCTTTGCTGCTGCGTGCCTTCTTTTATTAAAGTCTCCGCTATGTTTAATGGCAAAACACTTTTTTTTTAGCTGTCCCATCTTCATTGGGCATACCCTATGAAACTGAAATTTAAGTTGTAATCCTTTTAGATTTGGTTTGTGAAACTAGAACCTGGTGTTTTTGTGTATTTATGCTTTATCATTCTGATATTTCCGTAGGGAGGTCAGAAATGTTGAAATTTTTGATGGGTGAGTGGAGAAGAGACTACAGGACAGTGGATTTTCATTCGTTTTTTAATGCATTTTAACTTTTGTGTTTATTTTTATAAACTTTATAAAAGGATATGTGCCAGCTGGGATGGAGGCACATCTCTTTCGCAAATTACGCCCTTTTAAATTTGCCTCTTTTTTTCTTGTCCTTTTGAAAAGCTCTCCCATCGGATGTTCTATTATATACACGTTGAAAGATCCTGATCATTCGCCACATACCTTTATGTCTATGACTACCTGTTATCAACATTAGGATATGGATTAAAAAAAGTCAATATTTGACCACCCTGGGTATATAAAGGCTTACTCACATTGAGACATAACTAATAACCTTTTTTAGCTTGTTTCAAATCCAGTGTGAAGCAACTAGCTTTTATTGAATCATCAAAGTTAGCTTGTTTCAGTGAAACGTTAGCCGATACTTACGTATTAAGCAAACAAAAAACGGGTTTTAATTTCGACAAAGCAGTGAACATAAAATAAAATATAAAAACAAAACTACACTTTAACTAAAAAAATTAAAAATAATTCGGCCCTACGTCCGGGAGCCTTTCTAAAAAAATAAATATAAATAAACACTACTAAACACACACACGCACAAAGAAAATTAGTAATAAATGAGCAAGAACAACTCACATCATAAAATTTTTTTTTTATTTTTTTGTTTGTTTAGTTTTTTTTTCTGTTGAGAAAGGCACCGAGATGTGGAGCCGAAGTATTCAGAATATTTAAAGTTTTTAGTTAAAGTGTAGTTTTGTTTCTATATTTTATTTTGTGTTCACTGCTTTATCGAAATTAAAACCCGTTTTTTCTTTGCTTAATTTTTCGTAAATGGAAAAGCAGTGTGGTCTAAGGAATTATTTATTTTCCCGACCCCACCGTACTTGGGAAGTTTGGTTAATCATAATCAAATATACCAAAATATGATGAGAATATAAGCCTTTAGTAACATAAATATGGAAACTACAACAGAGAAATATGGAAAGCAGTTCCCCCAGAACGCATTATATTAAATACCTAACCTACCTTAACCCTCTATATTGTAAATATTTAATTAAAATAGACCTGCATCGTAGTTTTTGTCACTGAGACTAAGCTGATTGTAACGGATTGCAGACAAACAAACTGGTATTTCTCAGATCAAACAGAGCAAACTTCTTGAGTGTTCTAGGGATAACGCATAAGTACCCATTTGCTAATAAAATAAAAACACAAAGTAGAAACAATAGGGAAAATCTTTTCAAAACAGCGCAAATCAAATCTGTGGATATTTTGGCCCTATACGAGAAGAAAAAAAAAATCCTAGAAAGAAAAAAAGAGTCCTGGTTAAACTTTGTTGGAGTAAGGATGCTAGGGCTGTTTAAAAAAATTCTTTTAAAAATATTATTAGTTTTAATTCTCAACTTTATATATATATATATATATATATATATATATATATATATATATATATATATATATATATATATATATATATATAAATAAGTTGTCTATGTGTTATGTATGTCGAGTGACGTCATGTCGTCATGAAGTTAGTTGTCGCCATGTTTGTTATGACGATGACGTCATTAAAAGTATTTAAGAAAATCGTTCAAAGACAAATTTTTAATTGTAAGAAGATTGTGGACGGAAAAATGTTTAATTGTAAAATGACTGAAGAACCTACAATGGCAACAGCCGAGGAAGCTGCTCAAAGAGTCTATGCCAAAAAACTTGCTGCTGATAGAGAAAGTAAGAAAAAAAAGCGTGCCGAGGAATCACAAGAACAGCAAGAAAACAGGCTTACGGCTAAAGAACGCAAAACCGTGCAGTTAGATGAAAATCCACCTGGACAGCGAGAGTCAAAACATATCAAAACTGAAAATGATAGCGATGATGATTGCGTTTGGGATTTTGACTTGGATAAGGTCATCAATGCCTACCAGATTTTAGTTAAAAAAACAAAGGTTCGGCGATATGTATTTACGTCTGAAAAATAAAGAAGAAAAAGAAAACTGAAAAAATAAAAAAGGTAAAAAACTAAAAAGAAAAAACACTCAAAGAGAAATTACAGGCAGGGACACAAATGACGACCGGGACAGAAGGAATATAAATGACGACCGGGACACTCTAAGAGAAATTACAGACTGGGATACCGGGACACAAATGACAACCGGGATACAGGGAATATAAATGACGACCAGGACACAGGTATTTAAGAAAATCGTTCAAAGACAAATTTTAATTGTAAGAACATTGTTGAAAGAGAAATTTCTAATTGTAAAATGACTGAAGAACCTACAATGGCAACAGCCGAGGAAGCTGCTCAAAACGAATGTATTCAAGCCGAAGTAGCTGAGTTGTTAAAGCGTTATGTTCCAGGTTCTAGGTCCGAGAGGTTCCAGTTTCGAACCTTGGCTTTAGCATTAATACAAAAGAAGAAAAAAAACTAAAAAGAAAATACTAAAAAAAACTAAAAAAGCTAAAAAACTAAAAAAACTAAAAAAAAAGGTAAAAAACTTAAAAAGAAAAAAAAGAAAAAAAGGTAAAAACTACAAAAAAAAAACTAAAAAGAAAAAAAAAACAATAAAAAAAATAAAAAAACTGAAAAATAAAGGAGAGAAAGAAAACTAAAAGCCGGGACACAGAGAATATAAATGACGACCGGGACACTCAAAGAGAAATTACAGACTGGGACACTGGGACACAAATAACGACCGGGAGATATAAATGACAACCGGGACATTCAAATATAAATTACAGACCTGGACACAAATGACGACCGGGACACAGGGAATATAAATGACGACCGGGACGCTCAAAGAGAAATTACAGACTGGGACACTGGGACACAAATGACGACCGGGATACTGGGAATATAATTGACGACCGGGACACAGGGACACAACTACAACGGGGATGCCGGGGGCACAGGGGGATATATAAATGACGACGGGGATACAGGGAATGTTCGATTAGCAATCACTATCAACAAAGCTCAAGGGCATTCATTAGAATAATGAGGTATAGATCTGAATACGGATTGTTTTTCCCATGGACAATTTTATGTTGCATGTTCAAGAGTCGGTAAACCTGACAATCTATTTATATGCACAGACAATGGGACATCGAAGAATGTTGTATATTCGCAAGTTTTGCGTAGTTAAAAACATATATATATCTATAACGAAAAGAGAAATCTTTTCTCTTTTATCTATATTCACAGTTGGGACACAGGGACACAACTACAATGGCGCGTAACGACTTACGTGCGCAGGGGGGCTTGGGGGGTGCGAAGCGCCCCCACCAACTAGGTGTTGGGGTGGCGCGAAGCGCCGACCCAACAACTAGTATATATATATATATATATATATATCTATCTATCTATATAAAAATAAGTTGTCTGTCTGTGGATGGATGGATGTGTCAGGTGACGTCACCTGAAAAAACTGGATCAGGTGACGTCAAAACTGAAAAAACTAAAAAAAAGCAAAAACTACAAAAAAAACTAAAAACTAATAAAAAAAATAAAAAAGCTAAAAAACTAAAAAAACTAAAAAAAGGCAAAAACTACAAAAAAAACTAAAAACTAATAAAAAAGCTAAAAAACTAAAAAAACTAAAAAAAGCAAAAACTACAAAAAAAACTAAAAACTAATAAAAAAAATAAAAAAGCTAAAAAACTAAAAAAACTAAAAAAACTAAAAAAAGGTAAAAAACTAAAAAAACTAAAAACTAAAAAAAACTAAAAAAAAAGGAAAAAACTGAAAAATAAGCTAAAATAAAGGTAAAAACCAATAAAAAACTAAAAAAAACTGAAAAAACTAAAAAAAGGCAAAAACTACAAAAAAAAACTAAAAACTAATAAAAAAAGTAAAAAAGCTAAAAAACTAAAAAAACTAAAAAAAGGTAAAAAACTAAAAACAATAAAAAATAAAAAAAACTAAAAAAAAGGAAAAAACTGAAAAATAAGCTAAAATAAATGACGACACTCAAAGAGAAAGCGACCAGGACAAAAGGAATGTTCGATTAGCAATCAACAAAGCACCGGGACACAGGGAGTATAAATGACGACCAGGACATAAGTAAAAAAAAAAATTAACAAAACTAAAAAGAAGGTAAAAACTACAAAAAAACTAAAAAGAAAAAAAAAACTAAAAACTAATAAAAAAACTAAAAAATCTAAAAATCTAAATAAACTAAAAAAGAAAAAAAAAGGAAAAAAATAAAGGAGAAAAACAAAACTAAAAAACGAATGTATATACAGACCGGTACACCGGGATACAAATGACGACCGGGACACAGGGAATATAAATGACGACCGGGACACAGGGACACAACTACAACGGGGACACCGGGGGAAACAGGGGGATATAAATGACAACCGGGACAAAAAAACTAAAAAGAAAAAAAAACTAAAAACTAATAAAAAAACTAAAAAATCTAAAAATCTAAATAAGCTAAAAAAGAAAAAAAAGGAAAAAAATAAAGGAGAAAAACAAAACTAAAAAACGAATGTCTTCTATATATATAAAAATAAGTTGTCTGTCTGTGGATGGATGGATGTGTCAGGTGACGTCACCTGAAAAAACTGGATCAGGTGACGTCAAAACTGAAAAAACTAAAAAAAGGCAAAAACTACAAAAAAAACTAAAAACTAATAAAAAAAATAAAAAAGCTAAAAAACTAAAAAAACTAAAAAAAGGCAAAAACTACAAAAAAAACTAAAAACTAATAAAAAAGCTAAAAAACTAAAAAAACTAAAAAAAGGCAAAAACTACAAAAAAACTAAAAACTAATAAAAAAAATAAAAAAGCTAAAAAACTAAAAAAACTAAAAAAACTAAAAAAAGGTAAAAAACTAAAAAAACTAAAAACTAAAAAAAAACTAAAAAAAAAGGAAAAAACTGAAAAATAAGCTAAAATAAAGGTAAAAACCAATAAAAAACTAAAAAAAACTGAAAAAACTAAAAAAAGGCAAAAACTACAAAAAAAACTAAAAACTAATAAAAAAAGTAAAAAAGCTAAAAAACTAAAAAAACTAAAAAAACTAAAAAAAGGTAAAAAACTAAAAACAATAAAAAATAAAAAAAAAATAAAAAAAAGGAAAAAACTGAAAAATAAGCTAAAATAAATGACGACACTCAAAGAGAAAGCGACCAGGACAAAAGGAATGTTCGATTAGCAATCAACAAAGCACCGGGACACAGGGAGTATAAATGACGACCAGGACATAAGTAAAAAAAAAAATTAACAAAACTAAAAAGAAGGTAAAAACTACAAATACACAGGGAACACACAGGGAACAGACACAGGGAATATAAATGACGAACGGGACACAGGGACACAACTACAACGGGGACACCGGGGGAAACAGGGGGATGTAAATGACGACCGGGACACCGGGACAGGGAATGGTCGATTAGCAATCACCATCAACAAAGCTCAAGGGCAATCATTAGAATCATGAGGTATAGATCTGAATACAGATTGTTTTCCCATGGACCATTATATGTTGCATGTTCAAGAGTCGGTAAACCTGACAATCTATTTATATGCAAAGACAATGGGACAGCAAAGAATGTTGTATATTCGCAAGTTTTACGTAGTTAAAACCATATATATATATATATATATATATATATATATATATATATATATATATATATATATATATATATATATATATATATATATATATATATCTATCTATATTCACAGGTGGGACATAGGGACACAACTACAATGGCGCGTAACTATTATGGCGCGTAACGACTTACGCGCGCGGGGGGGCTTGGGGGGGGCGCGAAGCGCCCCCACCAACTAGGTGTTGGGGTGGCGCGAAGCGCCACCCCAACAGCTAGTATATATATATATATATATATATATATATATATATATATATATATATATATTTGTTTTGTTTCTCGTATTGTGCTGAAGACGGCCCTTGGACACAGGGCCGAAATATCCAAAGATTTGATTTTCACTGTCTTGAAAAGATTTTTTCTATTATTTTTACTTTGTGTTTGTTTGTTATGGAAAGGCAGTGTGGTCTTCGTCGCTATTTTTTTCTGTCGCTAATGGGAATATTCTAAAGAATATTACGACTGGCCAATCTTATTAGCTCATGCTGCTTGAACTTGAGTTCTGATCAAGGCTCTCAGAGACCTTGGCACTTAGCTTTCTATTGCAAATCGTACAAACCATTTGCTTATATAAGCCCTGCTTTATTTTTTGTCTTCCATTAACCTGTTAATCTGTTTTTCAAGCAAAAAGAAGCCAGGAATAAAGCAAAATCAAAAGATATGGGTCAGGTGAATTTTGAAGCAGGACCGAGCACATCCAATGGAAGTTCTAAATCAAGTGAGTTGTTTTGTAAATTTAGACTAAATACTAGAATATAAAGTAAAGTAAATTATTTCAACTTTGCTCAGAGACGTTATTCTTCGTTTTTTAAATGTTTAACTAATACTTCACTGTACAATGTATTAAATTGTTTTGGAAAACTTGATTCTCGCTTTCTTTACCCGTGATTGTTGAGATTGTTTTACGTATTCAAGTGAAATGAAATCAAATGATCGCCAAAAAATCTTTCATCGAAGAACACGTGTGTTCTTACCCAAAGATAATTGAAATTTCTTCTTTTTTTTTCTTTTTTTTGTCAAAATCAAACAGTTCAAAATCAAACTGTAGTAAGGAGCGACCTGGCTCAATAGTAATCAAAACTCTAAAAAATTTAATTTTGATAACAATAGTTACGTCAAAAAAATCGCATTTTAATGCTGATTTTAAATATATAACTTTCATCAAGATTGGTATTACCTATAAAGAGTTACGAGCCTGCCTCATTTTAGAAAATAGGGGAAAACACCCCCTAAAAGTCATACAATCGTAACGAAAATCACACCTTCAGATTCAGCGTATCAGAGAACCTTATTGTAGAGGTTTCAAGCTCCTATCTACAAAAATGTGGAATTTCGCATTTTTGCCAGAAGACAAATCACGGATGCGTGTTTATTTGTTGTTTTTGTTTTGTTTCTGTTTTTTACCAGGGGTGATCGTATCGACCCAGTGGTCCTAGAATGTCGTGAGAGGGTGCATTCTAACGGAAATTAAAAGTTCTAGTGCCGTTTTTAAGTGACTAAAAAAATTGGAGTGCACCTGGGCCCCCTCCCACGCTCATTTTTTCCCCAAAGTCACTGGATCAAAATTCTGAGATAGCCATTTTATTTACCATAGTCGAAAAACCTAATAACCATGTCTTCCCCCGCAGTCCCCTTGGGAGGGGTTGCAAGTTACAAACTTTGACCTGTGTTTTCATGTAGTAATGTCTACTGAGAAGTGTACGGACGTTTTCAGTTTTTTTTTTATGGTTTGGGAAGGAGAGTTGAGGTGGGGGGGGGTAAGTGGGAGGATCTTTCCATGGAAAAACTTTTCATGGGGAAAGAGACTTTCAATGAAGGAGGGGCAGGAGTTTTTAGTATTATTTAAAAAAAAAATGAAAAAATAAATATGAAAAGTTTTTTTTTTCTGCTGAAAGTGAGGAGCAGTATTAAAACTTGAAACGAGCAGAAATTATTGCGCATGAGGGGTTTACCTCCTCGTAATACCTCGCTCTTTACGCTAAAGTATTTTTTAGTAATTTCAACTATTTATTCTACGGCCTTTGTGATTCAAGGGTCATTCTTATGGAATAGGGACAAAATTTAAGCTTTAATATAAAGAGCGAGGTATCGACGAGGTGTGAACCCCCTCATATACGCAATAAAAACATACGAATATAGAAGTTCGTTACGTAAGTTAATTCGTAAATTACGTATATTTTTTCCTAAGGAAAATGTTCGTAAAAAATTAGAAGTTCTAGTTGCCTTTTTAAGTAATCAAAATTTGAAGGGCAACTAAGCTTCCTCCCTCGCTCCTTTTTTTCAAAATCTTCCGATTAAAACTACGAGAAAGCCATTTAGCCAAAAAAAAGTAATATGCAAATTTTGTTTTAATTATTTATGTGCGGAGAGCCAAGATCAAAACATGCATTAGTTAAAAAAACGTCCAGAAATTAAAAGAAAAAAACAAGTTTTTTTTAACTGAAAGTAAGGAGCGACATTAAAACTTAAAACGAACAGAAATTACTCCGTATATGAAAGGGGCTATTCCTCCTCAACGCCCCGCTCTTTACGCTAAAGTTTTTTTTTACTGTTTCAAGAAGTATAGTTGAGAGAAAGAGTCAAACTTTAGCGTAAAGAGTGGGGCGCTGAGGAGGAAAAGCCCCTTTCATATGCGGAGTAATTTCTGTTCGTTTTAAGTTTTAATGTCGCTCCTTACTTTCAGTTAAAAAAAACTTGTTTTTTTAGACATTTCTGCCCAGAAAAATATCTAAATAGGTTTCAACTTTAACCTGACGCGAAGATATCAAGAAGTTCACATTATCTGCAGTTAGAAGACAAGCGACAATGAGATTTTCCTCTCATGTGGAATTACATCATTCTTTCTATTTATTTCTTTTTTGTAAATATTATTTTTATATTACAAGAAAATTAATTTTTTTATTCAATAATATATTATGTTGAATTAGTAAATATCTATGTCCTTAAAGGTTTTTTCCTTTGATGAATTCAAACTAAGTTCCTTTTTCTATGAAGAGACGTTCTTTTTTCAGAAGGGAAGTCGGCAGCGTTCCAACCGCCAGCGCGAGTGCGAAGAGTCAAGCAAGTTTACTACCATATGTTCTATGATGACCCTGACTATGATTTGCTGATCTGTGAGTTATCTTTTCAATATCTTGGCTATTGTTGATGCTCAGCTTTTGACTCTTTTTTTTTATCTGGGAATAAAAATTAGCCGCAGTTGTATTTTGATTTTAGTCATATCTTCACCTCTTACATGTAGAAGCAGAGTTTTTTTTTTGTTTTTTTTATAGAATAAGTAGGTTAGGTTAGTAGGCGAGTATAATGGTTTAATTAGTTTATCCATGAACTTAGAGTTTAATAGTTTTTTTTAAGCTTAATTATGAATATTTATATGTTTTTGAAATTATAAAACTAGTTGCGTGTCCTTCTGACAGTATTGACATTCACTTGTTCTTTAATTTTGAAACTAGTGACCATGCGACACCTCCATGGTCAAGACAAATACAGCGTCTTAGGTGTTCTGCGATTACCCAAACGAAACAAAATGATAACGTTGTAAGGTTTATATTTTTTGCGTAGGGGGTATGTGGGGTCTAAAATGAATTCGGTAAAATTTTGTAAAAGTGTTTTTGTACCTGTAGTCCGAAGACTGTCGAACATAATTGTGTACTAAAGTCGATATTGAATCTAGGCTTTTCAGTTATTCATTGTATTTCAAACAGTTCGTGGTAGCGAACTGTCAGTAAGTAGTGATGCAGCTCAATAGCAACCGATACTCCATGAAACAGGGTCTTAATAACAATAATTGCATAAAAAGTATAAAGCTCGTCAGGTTTAATGTTACCCATCCAAAGTTACGATCCTAAGAAAATTATCTATATTTGTAAAAGGTGTATTTGAGGAAAAATCCCGGATGCGAGTTTATTAATTTTTTTCAAGGATGATCGTATCAAACCTGTGATCCTAGAAGATCGGAAATCAAAAGTTCTTGCTCCCTTTTGTAAGTGACCAAATATATTGGAGGGTGGCTATCCCCCTTTCATGCCCCCTTTTTATCGTCTGATAAAGATTTTGAGATAGCCATTTTGTTCAGTATAGTAGAAAGATCTAATAACTATGTTTTGCTGGATGACTTAACCCTTCTGCAGCCCCGGAGGGAAGGGCTGCAATCTATGAACTTTTCCTATTGTTTACATATATCATTGGTAATTGGAAGTATTCAGATATTTTTGTAGGGGGGGATTTCTGTGGGGAAAGGGTATTTTCTTCGGGACAAGATTTACGTTGGAAGGAAAATTTCTGGGGTTAACTCTCTAGAGGAAATTTTGCACGGGAGGAAATTTGCCAGAATTCATGTACAAAGCTACTCATTTTCCGCGGTGGAAATTCTCCATGGAGAATTATCACCAGGAATGATTCTTAATGGACAAATTTTACGCTGGAGAAACTTTCCAATGTAAGGAGGGGCAGGGAGGGCTCTGGGTAAAATTTTAACGTAGGGATGGTATGAATTGAAAATGATCAAAAATTGAATAAAAACAAGTATTTTTTTCGAATGAGAGTATTAATAGGATAATTTTTCTGGCGGAATCGTGAGAAAGAAACCTTCTGAGGGAATTTGTTGCTAGGGTAGAATTGTACGAAGGTAGTTGTGGGGAATTTTTCCATGGTAGAATTTTCTTGGGGGGGATTTCCATGGAGGGGTTGTAGGTTTTCCGGCATTATTTGTAAACAATAAATAATTAAATTTAAAAAAACAAGTTTTTTTCAACGGAAAATAAGGAGCAATATTAAAACTTTTGGGCTCTTTTTCGAAATCACCATAAATTTATTTTTGCAATATTACTTTTCGTTCAAGTTCTTATAGAATGACTCCTAGGATACAAGGACGATTTAATTAGAATAAGAAACTTTCTTAAATTGCTTATAAATTTTAAAGAGAGGTGTATTAAGGGGAAGGCAGTCAACTGCATATACGGAATAATTTCTGTTCATATTAAGTTTTTATGTTACTTGTTGCTCCTTACTCTCAGCTGAAAAAACTTCTAATTTCTTCGAGGAATCGTTTCATTTAAATCCATGAAATCTTCTAAATCTATTTCATTTAAATCTATTTATTTATCTCCTCCCCAAAATATGAAGTAGGATCTTTAGAGTTTCGCATTATCTTGTTAAAATATAATACTTTTCGTAAAGTAGTTTTTAAATTCATAAAAGCAGTCCTTTTTATACTTACTTTCCTCTCGTTGTGTTTGCAGGTTAGATATGAGATATGTTTCTTTTACTTAGGGTAAAGTAGACGACCGAGTTGAGACAAAAACCGCTTGAGCAGCTTTAGCTCAAAAGTTTCTTTAACGAAACGTGAGGTCAGGTTGAAAATATGGTTGAGGGGAAGGGGCTATGTGGGAGGATCTTTCCTTGGAGGAATATGTCACGGGGGAAGAGAAATTCAATGAAAAGGGCGCGGGATTTTCTAGCATTGCTATAAAAAAAAAACAATGAAATAATAAACATGAAAAAGTTTTTTCAATTGAAAGTAAGGAGTAGCATTAAAACTTAAAACGAACAGAGATTATTACGCATATGTTCTAAACTTTCTAGGTAATTTTGGAGGAAAGAATGACAAGTTCTCTATGGTTTTGGGAATTTTATCATGATGCGCAAGTTGGGCGTTGATGCATTTGAAACATGACATTTCTAAAATTAGGGTAAATTGGCAGAAATTTTGAATAGTAAATGCCTGGTATATTTTACGAATGTGGGGAAGTACATTTGGCAAGCGCTGCATCTCGGACAGCTTTTTTCAGAAAATGTAGGATCAGCAAGATATGTTTCATGTTAAGTTTCAGCAAGATATGACATTTCTTATTTTAATTTTAGCGTTAAAAAAACGTGCAATTTGAATTTGAGCTTGTTTTCGAAAATGATATCTATTCTTAACGTGTAAGCTGAGGCTGAAACATAAGATCGCTGAAATACGTCTGCTGTTGATACACAAGATCGCTAAAACATAAAGATATATGTCAAAAATGTCATATATGATATCATGATTTAAAATACATCATAACAAAAATCATAAAAAAAACCGTTTGAGCAGCTTTAGCTCAGATTTTTTTTTTTAACGAAACGTAGAGCGATGATGCATTTGAAGCATGACATAGAATTAGGGTAAATTGGCAGAAATTTTGAATAGTAAATGCCTGGTATATTTTACGAATGTGGGGAAGTACATTTGGCAAGCGCTGCATCTCAGATAGTTTTTTTTTCAGAAAATGTAGGATCATCAAGATAAGTTTGATTAAAAAGTATACAGGGATTGAAATCGTTGTTTTGTCAATGTTCAACGTTACTGTTCGTGTTATTGTCATGTTAGTGTAAATAGTGTTAATGCTCGTGTCAATGTTCAATGTTATTGTTCGTGTTATTGTCATTTTAGTGTCAATAGTGTCAGTGATCGTGTTAGTGTCAATGTTATTGTTCGTGGTTTTGTCATGTTAGTGTCAATAGTGTCAATGTTCGTGTCAATGATCGTGTTAGTGTCAATGTTATTGTTCGTGGTTTTGTTTTGTTGTGCCTTTTGTAAACTGTGACCGATGTGTCTGTAGTGTGGGATTATAGCAAAGTTGGGTATTCATAATATAAATAGGTTATTTGGATTATTTTCAGTTGGGTTAAATAAATATGGTCAATTGATTACTTTTCAAAGTATCAGACGACACGCCAGCGTACGCAATAAATTTACCTGCTAGGCCAAGCAGAGATTTTTCCCACTGCGCCAAGACAGAAGGCATGACATAGCTTCTTTTTCCTTCTGTTTGGATAGTATGGAGACGCTTTTGCAAAATTTCTTTACTGGAATCAAATTCTGAGCCATGCAATTTGTTGCTACATCTCAGTTCACACTCTGGGACCCGTATTACCAAGCTAAGATCAAACCCACTGCAACATTGAAGGACATTCATATGGCCAAATCCCGACGCAAATTTTTTATACAGCTAAGGATTCTTAATTAAGGTCTATTATTGGTTGTATAATGTTCAAATACATTGAACTTCAGTCCCTAGTTTTGCTAGTTCTGTAATTTTATTAAATCTTAATATGAATTGGTTTGGGGTTTACTAAAACTTTGGCAAATGCTAAACGTTATTTTAATGGTCTTTTTTGTTGCTGTGTTTATTTATACCTTGACAGGTAAACAATTGCTTTCCTTTCATCAATTTTTCCTTCCTTATTTCTTTGTTTTCAACTTTTCTCTTCCCTTTCTCATTTTTTTACCCTGATTGTCGCTATGGTTCTTGTCACAATTATTATTACCTTCTGTCATTTGAGAAAGAATATACGCATGAATGAGTTAAGGCTAGATTTTTTCCGAGGTTTCTTTGTCAATGCAATATTTATGTTAATAGTAATTAATATCGTAATCTCAAAATAAGCTTGATCATTTTCTTTCCACCTGCCTTTAGTTGACCATGTATATACTTTATTTTCTAGCTTGTGATATATGCGAGAAGGAATATCGAGATGGGAAGTGCCCTGAACATGGAGGGATGACATGGATTCCTAACGCTAAGGTTCAAAGAGGCATTGAGGATCGTGCTAGAGAGACATTACCTGGTTTTTTACGAATTGGGAATTCACTTATACCAAAAGCAGGACTGGGGGTATTTGCCAATGAAATGGTTCCAAACAGAGTGGTACTTGGTCCTTATGAAGGAGAAGAGAAACGAACCGAAAATGGTGACTATTCATGGCGCGTAAGTTACAGATAAATAATTTAAGTTGTTTTTTTTCTCTCAACGCCCCTCGAAATCTCAAGGCTTTACAACCCCTCCCCTAATTTCATAAGTTTTTCATACAGGCCAACTGTATTTGTCAACTAATTAGTATTTGTTTTTTCCTCACTTTTTTTTTTTATTTTAGCGTTAAAAAAACGTGCAATTTGAATTTGAGCTTGTTTTCGAAAATGATATGTATTCTTAGCGTGTAGGCTGAGGCTGAAACATAAGATTGCTGAAATACATCTGCTGTTGATACACAAGATCGCTAAACCATAAAGATATATATATCAAAAACATCATATTTATCATATATAATGTCATGATTTAAAATACTTCATAACAAAAATAATTGAGTTAGTGATCTATTTTAAAATTCTATCTCTATTTTAGCTCAAACATTCTCATGCTGATTGAGATTTGATCCTTTTCCCCTCTTAAACACTTCGTATGATTTATTCTATGTCAGTTAGAATTTTTATTCTATTCTAGTAGTTTGAACCCCCCTCCCTCTCCAAATTGCTACTCAGGGTTATGCGTCCATTTAGTGTTGTTACAACCATGCTACAACAACCAAGACATGTTACAAATTAGTTATTTGGTTGTTTGGAAAAATGTGTTTTTAAGCAATTTGTTAATCGAATTTCTATATTATATTTAACATATATTTATAATCATATTTCTAAATTTTTTTCTGCAGGGCCATTTCATTTTACTAAACGTTTTGTGCATGTAATTAGACTGTTTCTATTTTATCAAGGTGACATCTGCCAAGCCTAACAGCAAATGGAATTTTAAAAATAAACAGTATGGTTTGCTTTACTACCCTGTGTTGTTCTTTCTACTCAGGCTATAAAACCAATACGAGGTTAAATATAAAATGTCTTCAAACATGGTTTGCTTTACTACCCTGCGTTTTTCCTTCCTACTCAAGCTGTAAAACCAATAAGAGGTTAAATGTAATTTGCTGTAAAGTGCCAATTTGTTTGGTTAGAATTTTATTGGGCAAAATAAAATATTTACTTGTAAAAATATAATATAGTCTTATGGTATATCGTCAAATTATTCATGTAGTAGATCGTGCTGCAAACCAAAGGGCACTTTTTAGTTAAGGGAAAGAAAACCGATCTTAAAACATCGAATTTTCTGCCGGCTGTGTCGATTTTGCCTCTCAGACTTTTTTCATTCTTTCTAGGGAAGAATTATAAAGATAAAAATAATTATAATTTATAAAGATAGGAAGTTAAGAACTTCCTTTTTTTAACTCCCTAATTTAAACAATATTTTAAATATAATTTGAAAACAGAAAATTGTTTCTTAGGGAAAGATGTATTACATCATTTGAAAGGAGAAAATTGTGCAGTTTTACCATTTTAACCCCCATCCCCCGTCCATGGTCTCTATATGAAAAACTATAATTTATCACTGTTTTAACAAAACAGGGCTTGATTTTTTAAGCAGGCTCGAAATTTGACCTGATATCTTTTGTGGCGCCCTGGGGTCATGGAATGTCGATAGGGTGGCAGGTTTGCTTTTATTTATTTTTTTTTGTCCAGAAAAGGGAATAGAACTTATAATTTGAAAATTATCATTCATCAAGGATTTCGCAGCTATAGCTGTTTTGTGTGATGACACCCAGAGAGAAAACTTTGCACTAGAAACCTATCGCTTTCTGTCAGCATTGTCTTTGAACACACTTGCTTTCCAAATGTTCATGGATCTATTTCGATTGTAAGTATTTTTAGTTTGATGTCTCAAATCTTGACATGTTACATGAATAATACGGATTAGAAATACTTAAACTTGGAAAATATTATTATTGAACTAATATTATTATTATTGGATGGAAGTTAGTGGAGGAATATTATATTGATTCTCACTAAAGTTTTAATTTACAGTATTAGTCTTTACAAATTGACTAATGTATTTATGCAAAACAGTGTTGTATCCCTGTGACAAAACTGCGAACAGGGAGCCTAATTTGAGCACATGATTATTGACTTAAAATACCTCTTAGCAATTAACTCGGCTACTTTTCTGAACATTCGGTAAAGTGTCAGGTGTTGAAACACTTTTTAGACAGTCTTTTAGACAAAAGTCTTTTTAGACAGGAACAAGAATTATTTGGCAATGAAATGATTTTTGTGGGCTGAAACTCCTATGTGCTAATTTTTAATGATTAGAGTGAGTGAAAAAGCACACTTTAGGAACCCATAAAAATATTTTTCTTTGGATGTTGGGGGGGGGGATCATCTATAAAAAAGGTTGTTTCAGTTTTCTCTTAGCGATTGAATAGCTGTAAGTTCGGACCAACAAAGAAATAATGCGCTTTGGACTTGTCTGGAGCCTTTTTTTTTTTTTGGATGAAATTGCCTTGATTTTCTGAGAAACTAAGTCTGGTGATTCAGTTTATAATAACTGCCATAATGTTGGTTTTCCAGCAAAATTTTGACTCATGATCGCCAACTAAAAAAGAAAAGCGAATTAGAAATTTTGAAATTGTTATTTAATAGTTTGTGAAAACTATTTTAAGAATCAAAATAAACAACAAGAATTAGCAATTACTTCTTGTGAAGAGTCAGATGCTTCCTTATTATGTTATTAGGTTTGAAAGCATATTGTGAAGAAATAATGGCAAAAATGAAGCGAAATATGGCAATATTTCTCAAGTGTAACGATCCAACCGACAGTGCTATATAAATGGCACCTCGGTTGGGGTTTCCATTTCCAGTAAAAAAAAAGTAAATAACCTTTTAAAACCTTGCTAGAAAAGGAATACTAATAATGTTTTTTGTTGATCTTTTATGTTTAATAAAGCATTTATTTATTTTAAATAAAAATTTACCAACCGGAAAAATTCTTTTTCTACACTTCGGTCTGGAAATAGAAGCAAGCTGAATATTTGCCCACAAAAATTTTGAATCAACTAGAAATCTTCTGACGATACGAGATTTAGCTCCTGCCGGAACTTAAGTTTGAACTGTGTTATAATCATATCGATATACGATACGATATCGTATCGATATCGTTATAAACCTATAGATCTATAGTTATAAACTATCGATTGATCAATCAGTCGAAAGAAATTGTTGAGTTCCAGGATTTAGCCTAATCTTAGACTACAAAAGATTTGGTACACTCCTGTTTGAATTTAGTATTTAAACATTGAAACTTGTGATAGTTGACACTTAAAAACTATGTTTTAGTAACTTTAGAGCAGTTCCTGTTTTTCTAAGTTTAGGCTATTTTCCTAAATCTAAAGTATATAATTTGTTTTGCCGGGTTCTTTGGTTTGTATGGGTTTATAGGTGTGTATTCTATTTGAAAAAGTTTTAATGGAGAAGTCAAAAGTCATTTCGCACAGGCCTTAGAAGGTCTAAGGCGAATGGAGCGGGGGCAGTAGCCAAAATACTGTTTGTAGTAATGTTTATCTGTCTTAATTGATGACCCGAACAAATATCAAGTTAATGGCCTTTTAAGCTTCCTTGAGGAAGCAATCTTTAAATATCATGGGGGGAGCTCAAAGATTCTATAAATTCCTAGGCGAGGTATGGCTCAAAGCCGGTTTGCAACTACCGTTCTAGACGCAAAGAAGATTAATCGTTACAAGGCAATCGCTGTCAAGGATATTGTCTTGCATATAATCAGAGACGATTTTAAATGTTTTGCAGTATGTCCATTGCTGACAGGTAAAACCCGACAGGCAAATAAACTCGAAACTAATGGTTTCCAGCCTTCATTTTACGACGGCTCCCTTAAAAATATTTGCCCATATCATGCCTCTCCTCCATTTTATAAAAATATACAAATACAACAATTTTTAATACCACAACATTTTCTACGACAGACTTATAGATAAAGAAAACGGATAACAATTTTATGCTATTGTTGCTGTGACAGTGCTTGCCTAGTAGCGCAAAGTTTATCTGTGTGTCAATGATAAAATAGCTACATGAATTTCCTTTTCTACAGCCAAGCGACGGTGATATTTCGATTTTATTTCAGTTAATGCAAAAAATTCTGTTTCGAATAATTGTTTTAAACGGCATTAAAATTATTTTGCTGCCGTTATTATTATTTATTTTTAAATATTTATTTTATAATTATTTATATATATTTATATATAAATATTTATTTTAGTTATAATTATTTATTTTAGAGTATCTTTCTGTTTTTCAGTTAAAAGTCATTGGAGCACCACCCTTTTATATTGACGGTGAGAATACAAGAGAAGCCAATTGGATGCGTTATGTCAACTGTGCTCGTTTTAAAGAAGAACAAAATTTGGCTCCTTTCCAGTACAAAGGGAATCTATTTTACAGGTAGCCACATATACTGTTTTTGTTAAAAACTTGTTGTGTTTTAGTGTTTATTTCATATTCTGTTTTATATTATGTTTCACGCTTTTGCTGACTAGACTCGAAACTTTGGCTCCCTTTGGCTCATTGCGAGTGCAAAGAGAATCTATTTTACTGGTGGTCACATTTACCTTTTTTGGTAACAAGAGAATCTATTTTGGATCGAATCTTTTTTAGTAACGAGTCCATCTTGGATCGAACATTATTCAAAAATATTTTCGAAAGTTAATTATGCAGTGCATAAGCGTTTCTCATGTTTGCTCGAAAAAAATTTGCCGTCACGTTTATGTCATAGACATGTGATTCCAGTTGAAAAGTGGGCTATTGTTAAAGGTATTAAGGGTTTAACATCAAAATCTTTGGATATTGATGAGATTAGTGTTTTGAATCTTGTTCCGAATTCTTTTGAACTGGTATCTCATCTCCAAATGTTTTTTTCAAATGTGTTTAAGTTGTTCGTATGTGCCCGATTCGTTCTTATGCGATAGCGTTACGTCACTTCTAAAAAAGGAAAAGATCCGGTTTCTTGTAGTTCTTATAGGCCCATAACGGTAGCTTGTACTCTTAGCAAGCTTTTTGAACACCTCCTACTACCTTATATCACTAAGCTTGCTCTAAAGGATGATAATCAATTTAGTTTTAGATCTGGGCTAGGCTGTCAGCATGCTCACCGTGCTTTGACTTCTTTATTAAAAGATGCCCATCGCACTCGTCGCGTACTTCATTTCGCAACCCTAGACTTGACTAAAACATTTGACAGTGTTTGTCATACTCAAGCATGGACAGCATTATGCCAGAGAGGAGTAAATCCGTCGGTAATTCACGTGCTTCGTTTTGTGTACTCCCATTCTTACCTTCGCCTTAAGTCATTGGATAATTCTTATTTTGGTCATATCCCTGTTCGTTGCGGAGTAAGACAAGGGGAGTTCTTTCGCCGTATATTTTTAATGCTTGTATTGAAAATGTATTATCAAAAATATCGACTACGTGCCTACTAGGACCATCTGATATCTCATATTTGGCTTGTGCGGATGACCTTCTTCTGATTAGTCAAACTGAGTCTGGTCTTGCCCGTTCAGTGAAGTCAGTTACTTCTGCTTTCCGCGATATCGGCCTGTATCTAAATATTGACAAGTGTGAGTTTCTTGTTTTCAACGGTAATAATTGTTCAGAATCACTATACTGCGGTGGTTTTAGTATTCCTCGTGTTAAATCGTTTCGTTGGCTTGGTATAACAGTTTTCGATTTTATGAATGCTCTCCGGTCTCGTGCTGTCAAAATATTAGTGATAAGCTGAGGCTCGGTTACTCTAAGATTGTAGCAAATCGTGGACACTATAGAAGAAGAGCGCTAACTCGGCTTTACTCAAATTTTTGTGATGATTCTGTGCTCTTCTGTTCTGTTACTAGGCCACTTCTGTTGACTGGTGATCTAAAACGTATTCGCATAAATTATTACCGGTTCTGCAGATTTCTTTTATATCTACCTCGTTCTTACTGGAATACAAAACTGGTTAAAAAGTATTGTGCGACAGATATTACTGGTGCTTTCGAAAAATTATCTGCGAAGCTAGCTATTGAAGCGCTTTATAGGCTAGGATGTTTTCATCGCCTTATCCGTCTTTTTTCTGTATGTGACTGAATTTGTTTCTTTTGTATTATTTTTGCTGTTTTTCTTTTGTATTTTACTCCACTAAACCTCTGTTTTGTGAAGTGAGTGATAAATAAATTATTATTATTATTATCTTACTAGTAGTCACATTTACCTTTTTTGGTAACAACGTCTTTTGTGTCATGGTTTACTTCACGTTTTTTTTTCTTGAAACAAACTCATTTAGTATAAGCATATTCTGCTTATCATCATTTTGTGGATTAAGGTTTATTACATATTTATGCAAATACATGTCTTAATGTATTAATATACTTGTTTTAATTAGATTAACAGCAGCTAGTCCTGGAGTGAATCTTGGAGCATAAATAGGCTTATTCATTGAAAATTCATTTCGTAGAATTTCCAATATTTGAATGAGTTGTTCCCTTGATAAGCGGAAATCATAACTAAACAAATTTCTTTCCAATCTAGCAGTTTGGTTAAAATTAACAGAAGACAAATTTTCAAATAAGAACTTTTCTAGAGATTTCCTTTCGTTAGATTTCCTTTTATTTTAAAAGGTAATTAACATATAGTTGTTTTAATTTATTAATATACTTAAACATATAATTGTTTTAATTCACCGTGTGTTTCATGAAACAAACACATTTAAAGTATATTCTGCTTATCATCATTTTGTGAATTAAGGTTTATTACATATTTATATATATTTATTACATATTTATACATATAATTGTTTTGCAAGCCTTGCGTAGACCAGTCTAAATGCAAAAAATAGTCGATTAAATCTGTAACTCTAGTTTAGGTGCCTTAAGATTTCTGAAAAAAAGGATTTTCTTGAATTTTCAGGACCATTTTTCACTTAAAAGTCTTTTTTGTCCTATTGCCGAAGTAATACATATACTATAAGACGGCATGATAGAATTTATTCAAAATTTATACTGAGTGAACACATTGAATTATTCACTCTTAATTTCTATTTGCTTGATTTTTACCCTTACCCTTTGTCTAGTTACCCTTCGTCTAGAAGTTCCATTCATCTTAAACTGACATTGAGACGAGGTTTTGTAAAATAGTTTCTTAAAGTAATGTACAAGAGAAAAAAAATTATCGAGGTAATGGGAATATTAGCAGATAATTCTATGTATATTTCGAAACAAAAACAGGAAAATACAAATAAGTTCCGGTTGCTATCCATGGAGCTGAAACTGCTTCTCCTTCCTCTCAAGAAAAAATCTTAGTTCTTTGAATTGTCATCTTACTGTTATCTATACGAGTTTCTCGTATCCTCCTTCTCTCACTGTAAAAGTCTAAAACCTACTGTATCATTGGCACTTTACTGAAAACGAATTATTTTACAAATATTTTCTTTTGTAGCCTACTTATTATTACATTGAAAAATAAACATAAAAATTGCAGTAAAATTAAATTTACATCTGATAAGCTTGCAGCAATAATATAATTATATATCAAATATTCATTTTAATATTATTAGTTCTTTCCAAGACTGGTTCAATACAAATATAGCCTCACTACAAACAAGTGTTTGGATGCTGCTCAGTGACTCGTAGAGTTATCTATACGAGTCACTGAGAATTGCTTAACCGTAATTCTCAGTGATAGCTCATGCTCAAATTTGTCCTCTATTGTTTTACCCCTTCAGTTTTCCCCATTACTATTTTAAATTGAAAACTAACACTTAGTGTATTGTTTGGTCGAAGATTCTTGAAAGATATCATAGTCTTATACTGTTGCTAAACAGTTTAGTATCGTTATTGTACTCTTTAGAAGTAGGTTTGATGTATTCCCTATCACCAATATGTATAATTTTTTGAGTGTGTTTTTTTGGTACTTGTGTATTATTCAGAACACACTCAATAAGTGAAGTTAGGTTCTTTCGTGAAATAAACTACGATGCAGGTACATTTTATGAGAAACACATTTTATACGATGCAGGTACATTTTATGACAAAACTCAATTTAGTTTGCTACGCATAGTGATAGAAGATAGTGTCTGAACATGGATTTTGAAATGAAGATTTGGGATTTGCCAAAGACTGAAAAAGAGGCAATTATATTTTTCAGAATAAGGGCCAGTGGCCCACAACAAAACAGTGCGTCAGACCTAACCTACCTAACTTAACCTAACCACCTCTATATATAAAATATTTAATTAAAACGTACCTGCATCGTAGTTTTTTTTCACGAAAGAACCTAACTTCACTTATTGAGTGTGTTCTGAATAATACACAAGTACTTTTTTTAAACTAAGTGTTAAGTTATAAGAACAACGATTTTGGTTATGTCTCATTGCTCCAATGAACCCTGAAATGGATCGCTTTCAATCAAATTTCTTTAAAAAAACTTATTGCTGCTTTATTCGCCATACTTTAGTGTGAGGCTGTCCTGGCCGAGTGGATTGGTGCGCTGGATTCAAGATCTTTTGTCTGAGAGGGTAAGGTTTGAATCCTAGTTTACCCAATTACTTAGTTTGGGACGGGGGTCAGTGGCGTGATTCTGTAAGCTCAGCCAGAGTCGACTCAGCTCTAAATGGGTACCAGGAGGAATCTGGGGAAGGTAGACAGGAAGGGTGTGCGAAAGCACAGAAAGATTGGCCCCCAACCTTATATTGTACTTCGTGGCTGATGGGCCAAGAAACGGAGATCAGCCCCGCAGGCAGGGACTATAAAGTCTTCTACCGTATTCTTTACCTTTTTTAAGTATGATCTTGTCAATTCTAGAAATTACATATTTTATCTTAATTATAGATATTTTGATTTTAAACATATATTAAAATTAAACATGGCTTCTGACATTGACATTACCTTTTTAAACGTGATAGGTTCTATTGGTGAAATGTTAAGCCAGTAAAAAAGAACGAAAGGCTTTTGAAATTTCGATGCTTCCACAAGCAAGATCTCTGTTCAGATTAACCGTGATAAATCGTATATAATTTTTTGTCATAAAACTGCCTGGATCGCTTTGCAGAATCTAGGTAAAAAAGCTAATCAAAACTTAGCTTCTCATGCTGGATAAGAACTTTAATAGAAAATAAACTTTGAAATTCCCAATGAATCGAAATCTTAGATCTCTTTAGTTTATTTTTAATTATTTTTATGTTTGAAAATATAAAAATAGAAACATGTAGTTTCTATTTAATGGCACAGTGTTCATTATACAGTGGCTTTGTGGCCACTACATAATAGGACAGTGGCTTTATGGCCACTGCATATTGACACAGTGCCCAGTATAAAGTGGCTTTATGGCCACTACATAAAGGGACAGCGACATAATGCCCACTGCATATTGACACAGTGTCCATTATACAATGGCTTTATGGCCACTACATAATAGGACAGTGGCATAATACCCACTGCATATTGACAGAGTGTTTATTATACAGTGGCTTTATGGTCACTACATAAGAGGACAGCAGCATAATACCCACTGCATATTGACACAGTGTCCATTATAAAGTGCCATAAATGCAGTCAGGACTGCTGTTACTTATCACTTCCAACAACACAAGATTTTTGATGGGCAGATGTAGTACTGGGTTTCTTGGATGGCCTTTGCTTGAATTCTTATATTTTTAGAACAATCAAACCAATTGTAGCTTCTGAAGAACTT
Organism: Artemia franciscana; assembly: GCF_032884065.1. Classification (NCBI taxonomy): domain Eukaryota; kingdom Metazoa; phylum Arthropoda; class Branchiopoda; order Anostraca; family Artemiidae; genus Artemia; species Artemia franciscana. The sequence continues at coordinate 10,627,859 of NC_088880.1, read as the reverse complement.
TTGGTGTGGTACGGAGATGAATATGCTGAAGCCTTAGGAATCCCACTTGAAGCTCGTAAACCCAGTGACTTTGCACCATCCAGGAACCAAGAGCAGCTAGAGCAGAAGAAGTCTGTCACTCTATCACCTAGAATGGACAAGAGTTTGGAAGGACCTATTCAAGGTGTGTGATTGATACTCTTTTTTTTCTTTTTTTTTTAGTTATTCTGCTGCATTCACGGAATAAAAGTGCGTCTGAATAAGAAATAGGATGTATTTAACATAATGTAAATATTAATCTAAAAATATTATTTACATATGTAGACAGTAAGATTTTACATGCAGGCGTGTTTTATCCGATTTATCGTTGGCCATATTTCATTTTGTCTAAAGCATATCCTCACGCTCAGTGCTTGTGATAGGAGGCTATTTATTGTTTGTATAATTTGTCTTGTGAATTTATCAGTCTTCTACTATGCTCCGCAAGTAATAATAATAATTATTACCCACAACATACAAAAGCATAAACAGTGGAGTACAGCAAAAAAAAAAATAAACCAAATCACTCACATGCTTATGAAACTCTTAAGCTCACTCTATTTTGACGCCTGAGTAAAGCTGGATGGAGATATGCAGCTTTATTGAAAGGATGGGATTAGAAAATGAGTTCAACTGCTATCCTTGTGAAAATAGATCCTTGACGAAAAACAAACCCGTTGATGTAAAAACCAAGTTAAATTATTTGAAAATGAAATTGGATGGCAATGTGAGGATGCTGAATGAAATTCAATTTCTTCATATGGTTTCAAGGGTGATATTTGATAATGCTATGCTGTGTAATCTCTGTCTTAGAGTTTTAACTATAACGTAGATAGATCTGCTGTGTAACAGCTAATTTCCTGTCAATATCTAATCTTTGAAAATCGCATATACTCTTCGGTAAATATTCATATACACATTTGTTTGAGCTTTTGAAAATACTGCATTAAGTTTTATTGTGCAATTAAAAGCTTCCCATAATAATTAAATAGAAACAGTAAATCAAGTGAAATTATTGACTTTCCAGGATAAATTTTATCCCGGGGGGATTTGCAAGAACTACTACTAATAATAACTCACTGCAGCACCACGCCGCCTGAGGCCAACACAGCTACGCACGCTCCTCCTCCAACTTAATCTATTTAAAGCCTCCCTCTTTACACCCTCCCAGGAAGTTCCCATTTCCTTTAAATCTTTATTTATGACGTCCTCCCAAACCCAGACAAGGACGACCTGCTTTCCGTGTATCCCCAGACGGTTGGCCAAAAAGGACAATCTTCTTCAATCTGTCATCATTCATCCGCAGAACGTGGCCTAGCCATCTCAACCTTTCTTTCATTGTAGCCCTAGAAAGCGGGATTGAACCACATTTTTCATACAACCTACTGTTTGAAATACGGTCAGTCAGCCGGGTACCCAGAACAATCCGTACGCAATTTCTCTGGAAAACATCTAGTAAATTTTCATCTGCTTTTCGGAGCGCCCATGCTGCAGAGCCATATTTGACCACTGTCATCACTGTAGCTTCCAATATTCTAATCTTGGTTTGCAGACTTATCTTTCTGTTTTTCCAAACTTTTTTTTAACTGTGAAAAAACACCCTGAGCCTTAGCCAGTCTGCTTTTAATATCTTCACATCTCCCACCATCTTTACTAATAATTCTACCAAGCTAAGCGAAGCTGCCAACCTGATAAATCTTTTCGTTACCCAATGTCACATTTTCATCTTCACTTATTCCTAGCCTTAGTGACTTAGTCTTCTTAACATTAATCTTCAAGTCTATTTTAGTGCCCTGAACTCGCAAAACATCTAAAAAGTCATTCATTTTGCTCACACTTTCATCTCGTATGCTTAAATCATCAGCATAATTTAAGTCTGGGAGCGTTTTTCGTCCCCATTTGATTCCATGGTCTCCAATTGCCTTTCCTGTGCTCCTTAAGATGAAGTACATCAAAATGATCCATATAAAGGGGGATAGAACACAACCCTGCTTAACTCCTGATTTAATACAAAACCAGTTGCTAGCCTCATTTCCTACCTTAACCGCAGCAGTATTATTTTCATACATAGCACAAATCACTTTAATGTATTTTTCTGGTATACCATATAAGGATAAGACCTTTGCTAACGCTCTTTTATCAACAGAATCGAAAGCTTGCTTATAATCGATAAAACTGAGGACCAAAGGTATTCGACAGCGAAGGGACTTCTCAATTATTAACCTAAGAGTGAAAACTTGGTCGACATATCCTCCACCTTTTCTAAAACCGCATTGTTCTTCCCTTAAAACTGTGTCTACAGCCTCTCAGTCTGAAAAGTATCCTATTACTCAGTAATTTGCTACCTACAGAGACCAGACTAATGCCTCGATAATTACGGAATACTTTTAATTTGTCTTACTTTGATGTTGAGATGTTCCTGGGAAGATGTTCAGCGGGATCGGGATTGTCTGAAATGTTTTTCCATGGAAGAGGAGCGATTTTTCGCATGAGAAATTCTCCATGGGGAATTTTACGCGGGAGGACTTCTACTTTGAGAAATTTTCTAAGGAGAGAGAGAACTTTACGTAGAACTTTACGCTGAATTTTTCGGCATTATTTGAAAAATAATTATAAATTAGATAAAACAAGGTTTTTTGAGTCGAAAGTAAAGAGCAATATTTCAACTTGAAACAAACAGAAATTCTTCCGTATATGAGGGGGATTGCCCCCTCCTTAATACATCAATCAATACGCTAAAGTTTGACTTTTTGTCTCAATTCTTTAATAACGAGTTCTGAAATACAAGGGTCGTTTGATTAGAATAAGAGGCTTTTTTGAACGTTATAAAACACTTTAGTTTTGAAGAGTGAGGTATTGAGGAGGGGGCAACGTACCTCTGAACTTAACTCATTCATCACTCATTCAATCATCAGTAATTCCCGTTTTAGTCACTTTTTAAAAACCCCAACACAATCCTGTTAGTGTTCAACTCTTTCAGAAAAGATCTCCGGGAGTGCCCGCGGTCTGATCATTCAGGTTTTAGAATAGAATATGATTTATTGGCTAAAATAGCAAGCATAGCATAGCATAGTTAGCATAGCATAGCATAGCACAAGCTAGCATAAACACGACAGAACAGTTACAATGATAAAACAGATTTTAAGGGATAGACATAAATAAAAAGTCAAATCAACTAGTAAAATGCGAAACAAAATAGGGAACAAAAGAGTATTGTCCCTCATGGACAAAAGTTGGGGACACGAGTCACGTTGGGTATTTGGAGGTCTACGAGCATTAACTCTTGTATTAGGAAGGATTGAGGGATTTTTTGAAAGGGGGAAGAAGACGTTTACGATCGTCACAACACTATCGTAGTGTTTGTGGCACTTGTGGCCACAAACGTTCAAGTCTAGCCAAACCTTCATCGTATGTAGTATAGGACGTCCCCAGTATAATTTTTATAGCTCTTTTTTGAATGCTTCCAATTTTAGAACATTGGTCGTTAGTCAACCCTGGGGGTAACAGACAGGGCAAGCGTATTCAAGACAGGATCTTAAATAAGAACAATAAATTATTTTAAGGTTCTGGATTGACATGGAGAACTGTTTGAGAAGGGAGAAAGATTTAAAGAGAAAACCACCAGATTTAAACAAGTCAGAAGTGTGGGACTTCCATTTAAGGTCATTGTCCAGCTGCACACCAAGCAGTTTAACAGTATTTAAATTGGGTATGCAAAGGCATTTATTGATAGGGGGTATATTTTTAAAAAAGGAGAATAGCATTAAACTGCTTTTGGGTATGCTTAGGTTGATTTTAACAGTGTCAAGATCATTCTTTAAGTTGTTAATGAGTGCGTCAAGTTTAATGTCTGAAGTATTAGAAGGTTTTGTTTTTGTTTTGTTTTTTAATATTGAGAATTAAGTGGTTAAACTTATGCGTTTCTATGTATCTTGATTGACGACTTTGAAGAGATAAATCACTATTGTTAGAGTTTTTTAAAGCTTTTTTTTTTCTCTGCGCTGTATATACCTTAAAAATATTTCATCTTCGTCAAAATTATTTGTTTTAAAGATTTATCCGTTCTACTAATTGAAAAGAAGTATTCTTCTTGATAGTAAGCCATGGTTATTATAGTTCGGTTGCAATTTTAACAATTGTTCTACCTTATTGGTATTCTTGTTTTGGCAGGAAATTTATGATTGATAATAACATAGAAAATTTCCAACAATCTATCTTTCACCTGAGACAAGATACGTAAATTTCATGGGAACCAAGTCTAGAGGGACCTTATTTACGTTTTCAACCTAAATGTCAGCTGGGTGGCGTAAAAAGAATCGCCCAAGCTTTCTAGATGATTTGCAGTTGCGCTCTAGGCATAACGTAACTGGAGACTGAACCATGTTTTTTTGAAGTTAAGCAGCTTGAACCAAAAAGAGCCTCTAACTAGAAAGAGCTCTGTAAGGCGTATCCATTATATCATACCATTAAGTCCCTTCAGAATTATATAAACACTTAGTTTTAAAGGTAATTCAATAATTAAATAATTCGATAATTATTATAATAATGATTAAATGATTAAAATAATTCAGTTAGCATGCCAATTTATGCGATGGGCATTGACGGGATCCTTACTTTCAAAACAGTTTTGCTTCGTCATCATCATCAAGCATCATCATCAGTAGAGTTACTAACTTATCAAAATTATTAATTTTGATATGTTAGTAACTATTGATGATGATGACCGACTGTGTCATCGAAATATCCAGAGCCTTTGTATATATTTTTGTTTCACTGTCTGATCAAAGGACCTGTCCCTATTTGGAATTCTTATTTGTTTCGTCATAGAAAAGACAGTGGGAACAGCTTGGAAGGTATTGGTCAGTGATGTAGATGGAAGAAAACAGAGAACAATTATAGTTCACACAATAACTCCCCTCTTCCCCTTTAAAAGTAAAAACACAACAACATGTTGTCATGACAATGGAACAGGTTTTTTTGGCCATACGGTATTTGTTGTTTCTCTTACCATAGAAGATATGAGACTCATCTTTATAATTCTTAATAGTACTAATAGAAGCATACTACAATCTTGTTTTCCTTGTTTTCAATGGAAAGCATTAAGTATATTAATAATGAATTCTAATGATAGATCTAACGCCGTGCAATGAATAAATTGAAAATAATATTAACAAGTAGATTAATTGAAGGGCAAAGCTATTAAGTCAAACGAGTAAATTTTGTGGCATAAAAAAATCGCTTAAATTAATCAAACAGTTCGTGGTAACGAACTGTAAAAAACGGTAATTTATTAAGTTGTTTTATAACTGCTGCTCGCTTTAAGTGTCAAATGTTGCTCTTTATTTTGAGCTGATAATTTTTGAGAACTTAATTCACGATCGTTTTAACATAGGAAAACGAGAAGAAACAAAGTCTTGACAACAAGGACTGCATCAAAAGAATGGAATTTTGATGTTTATTTAAAATATATAAAATTCATCAAGCTTAATGTTACCTATCAAAAGTTATGAACCTGAGAAAATTTGCCCAACTTCTGAAAAAGAGGGAAAACACGCCCAAAAGATCAAGTAATCTTAATGAAAATTACATCCTTAGATTCAGCATATCAGAGAACCTACTGTAGAGGTATCGAGCTCCAATATACAAAAAAGTAGAATTTTACATTTTTTGCCAGAAGTACATTTTTATGGCACTTGGTATTAACCAAGTGACATATAGCAGTCGCCAATTCGGTCGGTCTGTCGGTCTGTCGGTCCCGGTTTTGCTACTTTTGGCACTTCCAGGTAAACTAGGACGATGAAATTTGGCAAGCGTATCAGGGACCGGACCAGATTAAATTAGAAATAGTCGTTTTCCCGATTTGACCATCTGGGGGGGGGGGGGGAGTGGGGGCCCGGTTAAGTCGCAAAAAATAGAAAAAATGAAGTATTTTTAACTTATCAACGGGTGATTGGATCTTAATGAAATTTGATGTTTGGAAGGATATTGTGTCTCAGAGCTCTTATTTTAAATCCCGACCGGATCTGATGACATTGGGGGGAGTTGGAGGGGGGAAACCTAAAGTCCCGGTTTTGCTACTTTAGGCACTTCCAGGTAAGCTAGGACGATGAAATTTGGCAAGCGTATCAGGGACCGGACCAGATTAAATTAGAAATAGTCGTTTTCCCGATTTCACCATCTGGGGGGGGGGAGTAGGGATCGGTTAATTCGGAAAAATAGAAAAAATGAAGTATTTTTAACTTATGAGCGGGTGATTGGATCTTAATGAAATTTGATGTTTGGAATGATATTGTGTCCCAGAGCTCTTATTTTAAATCCCGACTGGGTCTGATGACATTGGGGGGAGTTGGAGGGGGGAAACCTAAAATCTTGGAAAACACTTAGAGTAGAGGGATCGGGATGAAACTTGATGGGGAAAATAAGCGCAAGTCCCAGATACATGATTGACATAATCGGAACTGATTTGCTCTCTTTGGGGTAGTTGGGGGGGGGAGTAAGTCTTAAAAATTAGAAAAATGAGGTATTTTCAACTTACGAACGGGTGATCGGATCTCAATGAAATTTGATGTTTAGAAGGATATCGTGTCTTAGAGCTCTTATTTTAAATCCCGACCGGATCTGGTGATGGGGGCGGGGAGTTGGGAGGGGGAAGCCTAAAACTTGGAAAACACTTAGAGTGGAGGGATCGGGATGAAACATGGTGGGAAAAATAAACACAAGTCCTAGATAGATGATTGACATAGTTGGGGGGGGGGGTATTTCTGAAAAAATAAAAAAAATGAGGTATTTTTAACTTACGAACGGGTGATCGGATCTCAATGAAATTTGATATTTAGAAGGATATCGTGGCTCAGAGCTCTTATTTTAAACCCGACCGGATCTGGTGACATTAGGGGGGGGGGGGGGTGGGAGTTGGGAGGGAGAAACCTAAAAATTGGAAAACACTTAGAGTGGAGGGATCGGGATGAAACTTGGTGGAAAAAAAAACACGAGTCCTAGATACATGATTGACATAACCAGAATGGATCCGCTCTCTTTGGGGTAGTTGGGGGGGGGGTTAATTCTGAAAAATTAGAAAAAATGAGGTATTTTTAACTTACGAACGGGTGATTGGATCTCCATGAAATTTGATTTTTAGAAGGATATCGTGTCTCAAAGCTCTTATTTTAAATCCTGACCGGATCTTGTGACATTGGGGGAAGTTTGGGGTGGGGAGACCTAAAATGATGGGAAACGCTTAGATTGGAGGGATTGGGATGAAACGCGGTTGGAAAAATAAGCAGAAGTCTTGCATACGTAATTTGCATAATTGGAACGGATCCGCTCAATTGCGGGGGGGGGGGATTCTGAAAAATAAGAAAAATGACGTATTTTTAACTTACGAAGGAGTGATCGGATCTTCATGAAACTTCATATATAGAAGGACCTCGTAACTCCGATATCTTATTTTAAATCTCAACCAGATCAAGCGTAATTGGGGGGGGGGGGGCAGTTGGGGGACCGGAAATCTTAGAAAATACTTAAAGCGGTGAGATCAGGATGAAACTGGACGGGAAGAATAGAAACCTGTCTAAGATACGTGACTGACATAACTGGACCGGATCTGCTCTCTTTGGTGGAATTAGGGGGGGGGTAATTTTGAAAATTGAGGTATTTGTAACTTACGAAAGGGTGACCAGATCTTAATGAAATTTGATATTTAGAAGGATCTTGTGCTTTAAAGTTCTAATTTCAAATTCCGACCAGATCCTTTGACATTCGGGGGAGTTGGAGGGGGGAACCGGAATTCTTGGAAAACATGAAAATTGGAGTATTTATATCTTACGAATAGATGATCGGATCGTAATGAAATTTGATTTTTAGAAGGAATTCATGTCTCAGAGCTCTTATTTCAAATCCCGACCAGATCTTTTGACATTGTGGGGATTTGGAGGGGGAAATCTTGGAAAAACACTTGGAGCGTAGGAATCGGGATGAAGCTTGGTAGATAGAATAAACAAATGTCCTTTATACGTGATTGACAGAATCGTACTGGATTCGCTCTCTTTGGGGGAGTTGGGGGGAGGGGTTCAGTGATTTGGCGAGTTCGGTGCTTCTGGACGTGCTAGGGCGATGAAAATTGGTAGGCGTGTCAGGGAGCTGCACAATTTGACTTGATAAAGTCGTTTTCCCAGATTCGACCATCTGGGGGGCAAAAGGGAGAGGAAAAATAAGAAAAAATTAGGTATTTATAACTTACGAGTGGGTGATCGGATCTTAATGAATTTTGATATTTAGAAGGATTTTGTGACTCAGAGCTCTTATTTTAAATCTTGACCGGCATTAAGCCTTTTATTTTCCTTTTTAAATCAATCTATTGATTCATAGATTTTGTTAGAGCTCATACCATATGATCTCTTGGCTCTTAGCTCTTCTCGCCTCGTCACAAGTGCCATATGAGCTCTTAGCTCTTGTTTGTCAGAAGTAAAGCTATTAAGTCAAACGAGTAAATTTTGTGACATAAAAAATCTCTTTAATTAATCATACACAAAATTGAATAATGATTAGCCGTGGTAAGTTTTGAGATTAGTCTAAAAGAGGTTATTAAAGAATCTGTGAAAACAAAGGATCCTTGACTCGATCACTCGCCAAAAACTTAGGAAAAATTCTAAAAAATGACGGAACACCCATGAAACTTGCCGAATTGTTTAAAGCATACTACATGGGGTCAAAGAGTCGAGCTCGAGTCTACGGAGAAGACACTGAGGAATTCCTTGTTGAGTTTGGAACTTAACAGGTTTGCGTCCTGTCTCCGACTTTGTTTAACTACTGTATTGATTGGGTACTCAAGAATGCGCCATCTTCTCATCCAGGAGTTTAGATTGGACAGAAAAGTTCGCTTGAAGATCTTGACTAAGCTGATGATGTTGGAATCCTCTCAGATCCAGAGAAAGCTTAAACTAAGCTTGATGATATGGTAACCTTGATAGATTCCATTGGATTATAAGTCAGTACAAGGAAGACGAAATTTAGGGTAATAAATCGTACTGATTCTTTTGTGCTAACTGTAAATCAAGTACAGTTGGATCAGGTCAACAGTTTTAAATACCTTGGTCCGCAGATTGGTACTGAAGGATCTTTAGACGCCGATTTTCAGCAGTGATTGCAGAAAGCACAGATGGTCTTTGTTTCGCTCAGAATACCTTGTTGAACCGATGTGAAATTAGTGTTCTGGTCTAAAGTTCGAGTTCGAGTCTACTTGACTTTGGTTCGAACAATCCTTCTTTATGGATGCGAAAAAGTTAGAAAGTTAAAAATATAAAAGGAAACATTTGTAATATATTTTGTTACGGTAAAGCACAATTGATTCAGGTCAAGTATCTTAATTCATTTGGTTATGGCACTATAGCAAAACTTTCAGTAGAAAAAAACTTTTTTTTTATGGAATCATGTAATAAGCAATATGACTAAATAAACTAAATATTTAATGTATTACTATATAAATTCATGGAAACAGCAATTCAATATTTTCTTTCAATGCCATTTCTATTTTTCAAATTTGGTAATTTTGCCAGATTGGAGGAAAAAATGAAAAATGCTAAAATTTATAGTAGTTACCGCTCTATTACTATTTCTAGCGTTTTTAGCAAGGCTCTAAAAAGTCTTGTCCTGCCTGAAATGATGCATAAATGCGTGCTAAATTATAGACTGTTTGGTTTTTGTAAGCATTTGAATTGTGCGTTCGCTCATCGCCTATTGAAGTGTATCCGCAGTAATGCTGATAATTGGGAAATCCTGTATATTTATGTTGTGTGACTATACAAGCAGGATTTAATTCAGTAGTCTAATCAAAAGTATTTTTGACTCTGCTTGATTTCAGAGTTACGCCTCATATAGTTGTGTTGATTTCTTATAGGTATAACCATAGTTATGTTAGGGTCAAACTCGAAAAGGATCTTTTAACTGTCTTGGGGTTCTTCTTATTAGGGGACTTAGGCAAGGTTCAATTTTAAGTCCTACTGTGCTTAACATTCTTTCGACAACTGTGACTAGGACGATTAATGGTGAAATTTATAGTGACCTTTGTGATTTTAGTTTGATTGGCTACGCAGATGATGTCCTGCTTATCAGTTAGAGTCTTTCTACTCTACAGGCAATTCTTGATTCTTTTATTTCTTATTATAAGCTTCTAGGAATTAATGTTGCCAAGATTGAATTCTTTACTTTTAATGCCAGTGGTAAAGCTCCGCGTTCTTTATCTGTTGTCGTAGTAGGTAAATATATTATAGTCTTCGCTGAAATACCTCAGCCTCGTTTATAGTCCAGACAAGGGTAGTACTTGGGTTCTTAACGTTGAAAATGCCATATCAGGTTTCCTCACCAGCTATGCTAAAATTGCTTCACTGAAGTATAGTTATAGCGAGCGTGTACTTGCTAAGATTCCCGCTGTATTAGAAGAATAGTTTTATGTTGCAAAGATGTTGTGTTCGTGATCCTTGAGATATAGTGAATTCATTAAATTGAGATGCGTTAAAGTGAGTTATTTCAATTTTCACTCGTTGTAAGATTTATATATTTGCTATGATTTTTATATTTGCTCTTTTTGATAAGCTGGATGCACGTAGTGCCTTCGGTTCTAGTATAACTTACCCCTTTATATTCTTCAAAGTTGATTCCTCTAACCTTTTCAGATAAACCCAGAATTAAACATTTCCCTTTTTCTATTAATAAATTCTGATTGTAAACAAAAGGTAAATTACACGATTTACAATCCTTGCCCTGGGGCTATAGACGGCATGGCAACCTCTGAGGCATAGTTATAAGATTATTTGACAACTTAGAACAAAATCACAATCATGGTAGTTTAGAGGGGGAGCTTAAAATAGCTAAGAGAGAGGGGGTATGGTTGCCCTCGAATCTCTCTTCAAAATTCCATCAACTTACTTTGAAAGTTTCAAGTTATCATACCTTGAAAGTTATCGTTGGCTGTATTTTATTTTGTATATCCTCACTTTCAGGGCTTGGGATAGGCTGTTATTTGTATAATTTGGCTTGTGAATATATTAGTCTTCTACTATTGCTGAACAACTAGTATCAAAGTACTGGATGAGAATCCCAGAAAATGCGAAGTTCAGCACTAATCACTCCAAACGTTTGTGAAACTCTTAAGCTAACTCTGTCCCATATATTGTCCCATTAAATTAGGGATTCCAAAAGAACCCCTGAGGTTATAGATGCACGTGTGAGCAAACTGTCTCCCTCTTTATAGTGTTTGGAAAAAAAGGTGTTACCCGGAAATGCGGTATACTTGCCCAATTTGCGGTGATTTTGATGGGCTGGACCATTTCTTTTCAGGGGCTAAGTGAACTAAGAGGGGCTTTCTTAGGGTGGGTGATCGTGAGCCCATTCTTGGAACTTTGAAGTCGGCATCGAAAGTAAATATAGTAGCAATGGGAAATTTTGTCCGGAATGGTCTTATTATTCGAAAGTCGAGTGTTACATGATTTAGTTTGTTTGTTGTATACGGCCTGAAAAATGGCCTTAAATACAGTCATTCATTCATTCATATACCCTTCGTTAAATACTTTTTTTTGTCTTAGCTTTTGAAAATGCTGCATTGAGGTTTACGGTACATATAAAAGCTTTTAATAGTAATGTTTAATAGAGAGGAGAAGGGGCTTGTACAAGAATTATCTGAGTGATACTGATAGATCATATGAAAACAAAAGGACCGTAAAAAAAGTGGAGAAAGCACAAAAATATGAACTAAGGAGGTGTGAAAATACTTTTTTGTCTTAGCTTTTGAAAATGCTGCATTAAGGTTCATGGTGCATTTAAAAGCTTTGAATAGTAATTTTTAATAGAGAGGAGAAAGGGCTTGTACAAGAATTAACTGAGTGATAGTGATAGATCATATGAAAACAAAAGGAATGTAAAGAAAGTGGAGAAAGCATTAAAATATGAACTAAGGAGGTGTGAAGTGTAGATCATGAATAAAATTACCGAAGATCTGGAAGATGCAGCTAGACGGCATAATAGTAAAATATTGTACTGGCATGTTAATAAATTGAGAGGGAGTAGTCATCTCGACTTGTCCCTGTTAAAGATATAAACGAGGCCACAATTAGTGATAAGGAAAGAGTTAAAGAGAGATGGATGGAATATTTTGAGAATATGTTAAACCAAGATACAGTTGCAGCAAAAGATACAGAGGAAAATGAAAAAGTTTTTGATACCTTGTATGTGAAGGAAGATTTGTTTTGCGAGGAAGAATTAGTGACTGTACTAAAAGGACCAAAAAATGATATGGCTCCAGGTGGTGATAGTGTGGTAAATGAGTTTCTTACATATGGTGGCTCTGAGGTTAGAAATAAGCTACTGAAGATTATGAATATTATTTTTGAAAAACGGGAAGTACCTAACGATTATAGGAAAACCTTAAATAAGCCACTGTATAAGAAAGGTGATAAGAGGGAATGTTTTAATTATCGAGGGATTAGTCTGGTCTCTGTAGGTAGCAAATTACTTGGTAATATGGTACTTTTTAGACTGAGAGATGCTATAGACAAAGCTGTAAGAGAAGAACAGTGTGGTTTTAGAAAAGGTAGAGGATTTGTCGACCAACTTTTCACTCTTGGGTTAATAATTGAGAAGTTCCATAGTTGTCAAACACCTTTGGTCCTCGGTTTCATAGATTATGAGCAGCTTTTGATTCTGTTGACAGAAGAGCTTTAGCAAAGGCCTTGTCCTTGTATAGTATACCAGACAAATACATTAAAGCGATTAGTGCAACGTACGAGAATGACACTGCCGCGTTTAAGGTAGGAAATGAGGTTAGCAGCTGTTTTTGTATTAAATCAGGAATTTAGCAGGTTTGTGTTCTATTCTCCTTTATATGGATCATTTTGATGGACTTTGTCTTAAGGAGCACAGGAAAGGCAATGGAAGACCACGGAATCAAATTGGGAGGAAAAATTCTCTTGAACTGAGATTATGCTGATGATTTAAGCATCCGAGATAAAAGTGGGAGAAAAATGAATGACACGTTAAGAGATTTTGTCAGTTCAGGGTGCTAGAATTGGTTTGAAAATTAAGGTTACTAAGACCAAGTCACAAAGGCTAGGAATAAGTGAAAAGGAAAAGGTGACGTTGGTTAACGAAAAGATTGATCAGGTGGACAGTTTCACTTACTTTGGTAGTATTATTAGTAAAGACGGTGGGAGCAGTGAAGATCTTAAAAGGGGAATAGCCATGGCTCGGGATGTTTTTTCACAGTTAAAAAAAAATTTGGAAGAATAAGAAGATAAGTCTGCAAACCAAGAATAGAATAATGGAAGATACAGTGATGACAGCAGTCAAATAATGCTCTGAATCATAGGCGCTCCAAAAAGCGGATGAATATTTACTAGATGTTCCAGAGAAATTGCCTATTGAGCGTGCTTTTGATATATTCTAAGGATAGATTTAACGGCAAACGAGAAATAAATTGGTAATAGTTTTAAAAAGGGGGTTAATTGAGACCGTAGTTTTTAGGTTAAACAAGTTCGTTTTTGGCATAAAAGATTTTCCAAATCAATCATGCATAAATTATCATAATAATTAGTTATGGTAAGTTTTGATATTAGTCCAAAAGAGTGGATTGAAAAGTGATTAACTAAAGCTATGTTTTAGCTCTAGTAGAACTTGAGATAAAAATGTCCAAGTATATTCTTAAATGCATCTTATTTTCTAATTTTATAGCTTAAGTTTGGTAAATCTTTTTTGCTTTAATCTTCTCTTAAATTCTCTTTTTCAATTTTTGGATTAATAAATTTTTTACGTAAAAATAGTCAGCGAAATTTCGACGTAAAAATACGTTGAATTATGATCCAGGAAAAAAATTATCATTCCTAACAATAACATACCGAGTATTTTTTTTATGTCTATTCAGTTTCAACTGTAACCTTTCAGCAATGTCAGCTACTGCATTTCAAATTATACTATACCTTTTATTCACATTGACATTATTCACCTTTTTAAGGGTTTTCCTCATTGAATTTTTTTTTTGGAATCTAAACAGTATTTTTAGTATTTTTCTTCTTTTTTTTATCATCGATTCTAAAATAATTTCACAATTTTTCACTTCTTCTTATAGATTATTGTCAATTTGAGCTGTAAGCAGAAATTTGAGGAAATTTTCTTAATCCAAATTTAATGGTTTTTTTTTTTATTAAGAATTCTCTTTAATTCTCTTAAATCTCTTCAGCTTTTTCTGCAAGCAGATTGCTGTTGCTAGATCCTCCAAGCATCTTTTTTATATTTTTTTCTTTAATATTCTTGCGGAGACATGGAAAATTCGGAAAAACACGTTTGAAGGTAATTCTCATCAAGTTTTGCTCATTTTGTTTCCTATTTGAAGCTTATATGTGGTTAAGTGAGTGACTCAATGTACTTTCAAAAAATTGCTTATTATGATCCATCGGATTTGATGTCCCTTAGAGGTTGCATCTCTGCTTTTAGGTATTTTTATATTTTTTTTAAAGCGCTAGAAAACCTTACAATACGACCTATATTTTTATGAACAGCTTTTTGTGCTTATGTAAAAGATACTTCCAAAGCGAGCATTTTCTTACAGGACATGAAAAAGTGCATTCTGGAGAAAAGGCGTTTAAATGTGCTGCGTGCGAGAAACGTTTCACCTGCGTTAGTTCATTAAAAAGTAAGTGATCTAATCACATTTTTGTTCATTTCCTGGAATTTTCAACAGAACCTCTATGTAGAACTTGCATAATTACAGTTAATGTCCTGGGGGCTGTTGGGGTTTTTTGTCCTCATTTGATGCATAGTTATCTGGCCTTCAAATTGTTTAGAACAAAATGGCTGTTTCAAAATGTAGATTGGATTTTTTGGGCTTGGGGGGGGGCCCAAGCCCAAAACGAGCCCTCTACAAATTTTTTACGACAATGCCTTCCACACGAAGTGGTCTGAAAAAATAAAAAACCTTTACTTGGGCATCTCTATTGTATTCTGCTGTATTGTGTAATCTTGTTTTCATTTTTTTTTTCTATTACAAGAATTCATCGGACAAGCCTAGGTTTTAATAATAGTTGTTTACTTGTCAATTCAGTATGGATTAGCTGTCAATAATTTTGATGTATTTCAATAAAGGGGTTTTCAAGAAAGTAATCTGATTTTTCAAGAAAGTATCTGGGCCAGCATGTCTCCCACTTTCTGTCAAACTTTCGAAATTTATCAATAAGACCGAGATCGTTTTTGACAGTTGCCTACCGATTCTTAAAATGACCGCCAGGACGTCTGCGCCAACCTGATAAAGACGCAGTGCATGCCATTATCTTCAAAATAGTCAAACTCAAATAATTATAACTCAGGGGTTAAAAGACTCCCCACAGCCCCCAGGTCAAGGGCTACAACTTCTGCAAGTTGCTGATTGTTAATATGTAAGGTTTCTTGTGGATCGGGTGGTCGTATAAACTTTAGGTGGGGGGGGGGCTAATTTGATTGGAAGTCGAAGGTTCTAGTTCCTTTCTTAAGAGCCCAAAGTAATTAAAGAGCAACCATGGCATGCACAATCAATCTGCATGCACATGCTTCTTGATGCGGTCATTGGATCTTATCAGGACACGGCCAGGCCAGCGCAGTCTCCTGTTTCTGATAATCGTGGCTTTGGGCTCCATTTTACAGCAGCGATGCTGCGCATCAGCATTTAAGATTCTGCCAGAGTATCAAATCTGCGGGATTTTTTTGTAAACAGCGGTGGTCAAGGACTTCAATACCTTAGAAATGAAGTACCTTCAGTTGCAAAGTCCAAACTGCGTGGAAGAGAACATATCTAACAACCACATTATAGACACAAATTTTTTCTTCTTACCATTTTCCCGTTGGCTCCACAAATGGCAACGGATTTTAGAGAAAATGGCTTGGGCTTTTTTTATTCTGATCTGTACGTCAAGGTTACAGCCTCCACGAGAGTCTATTATAGAATCAAGATTAGTGAAGCTGTCGAATTTTTCCAGTTCATGTCCGTAAAGCACAAGCTGATCTGACTCTTTACTTAGATATATGACTTTACTTCATACCTTGTTAATCTTCATACTCAGTTGCTTAGAGAAATATGCTATTTCATTTAGCATTGCTTGGACACTTGTTTGATCAGCAGCAAAAGCACTGATGTCATCCGCGTAATCCAGGTTAGATACGTTAATGCCAAATCTCGTAATCACACCGTTAAAACTCGAGGGTGCTCTTTCTAGAACCCAATCTATAAAGTAGTTAAACAAAACGGGGAACAGTATGCACCCGCGTTTTGCACTACTATCCACATTAAAGGGTTCAGTTTCTTCACCCAGCACTCATGCAGTTGATTTGAAATGCTCATAGTTGGCCTTCAGCAGCTCAATGAATTCAACCGGCTTATTATCGTCTACCATGGTTCGCCAATGGTTTTTATGGTTCCAAAGTTGAAACCAGCCACAAAATCTAGAAATATGTTGGTTATAGGGATGATTTAGCGTTCGCACTGTTATAAAATAATAGTCTTGGAAACTTGTGAAAAAAAAGGAGTAAACCTCAAACAAATTGCTATACAAATGGTTTTCTCACTACCTGACCAAAAAATATGTGCTGATTCTCAATCCAAAAAGTTTGCCGCCCTAGCTCTTCCACAAATTTGAATTTTTTTTAGATTGAGGCAAAAAAATTTGATTGAGTAAATACCAGTAAATGGGATTAGATATGACGCTCTTTTGTTTTGCTGATGAACATGAAACAAAATGTTCAAAGGCAGAAGCATTTTTTGGGGCTTAAACTTTTGAGAGAGAGTGAGCTGGGGGAGAGGTTCAGCTTGTAGGTGGATATTAAACTTGGCCTATGGCAAAACATTTGCAGCCTCGTGTCTTGGTAACAACCAAGACTGGGTCCAGGTAAAGTCTACTATGCCTGGAATCTTAATTTTTTGAAAGTGAGTAAGAATGAGGAGGAGAAGGGAAAGTTGAATCACATATTTAGCAACAAAAAAAAACAAAAAAACATTTGGTCGATGAGCTTCCCTTAACTGAGCCGAAACGCTAGTTCCAAATAGGAGATCAATATATTCAGATATAATACAACACAGAGATCAATTACATAAGGCTTATAGAAATCACAGTAACACAGTGACTCATTCGATAGTGGCAAAGTAGATTATATTATCGGAGAAAAAATGATTTTTTTTTCTTCATACCATTTTCTCATTAGTTCCATAAATGGCAGTGGAGTTGAGAGAAAATGGTTTGGACTTAGTTGATTCTGATCTGTACGTCAAAATCACAGCCTCTACGAGAGTGTTAGTGAATCAAGATAGTGAAGCTGTCGAATTTTTCCAGTTCCTGTCCGTAAAGTATAAGCTGATGTTCTGACTGTACACTTAGGTATATGATTTTACTTTTTACCTTGTTAATCTTCATACTCAGTTGCTTAGAGAATATGCTATTTCATTTAGCATTGCTTGGACAGTTGTTGGATCAGCAGCAAGAGCACTGATGTCATCTGTGTAATCCAGGTCAGGCACGTTAATGCCAAATCCCATGATGACACCATTAAAATTCGAGGGTGCTCTTTCTAGACCCCAATCTATAAAGTAGTTAAACATAGAGGGGGACAACAAAATCTTAGGAATATTAAATTCTTTTTGTGTATAAGCTATCTATCTAAACATCTTTTCAACTCGTCATAATCCCCTTCTAGGTCTGCGGAATTAAATAGGAATATTAGTTGTGATACTAGAATTAAATTCATCTTTTCTTAAATATTATTTTTACATGCCTGTTTTTTATTCCTCCAAAACATATTACAGCTAAAATATGAAATATTGGTCGGTATCAAACTTTCCATGAATGAAGGATTAAATATTAAAACGCTTTGTTCACGAAACGAAATTTATGAACAAAATAAGATCTCTGCAATAGCATGTAATGCAAAGCTAAACTGATAATAATAGTAGACCTAATTCAGATTTAAACTTTCCAACCTATGACGTAATTGCATTTGACCTTTTCAAGAGGAAAATTATTTTTCCTTTCGTTGCATGTAACCAATTTTTTTTTCTAATTCCTGAAAATTTTCTACAAAATTCTGTCAAAATGAGTCTGACAAGTTTGACAAATGTAAAAGCACTTTTATCTAAAAGGCTATTTGTTACAAACCTTGTAACTTATAGAAGATTTTGAAAATTCGAATTTTATAGAAAATTACGCAAAACTAGAAGAATTGTTGAAGCGTAACAACACTTGACGCCTGTTTTTTTTTGTTTTTTTTTCTTTTTTTTTGAAAGAAATGGATCCCATTTTTAAAAGCAATCAAAATGACAAATGCTTTGAAGTCTGTTTTATGCTGAATCTTGATAGTTCGATGGTTTGTGATCAAGGGATCATTAAGATCGGTAGACTTTTATGAATATTTCCCCCTTTTTCAAAAATCAGGCAAATTTTCTCGGACTCGTAGCTTTTGGTGGACAGTAGTAAAATCAAGAAATGTTATATATTTAGAACTATTATAGAAAGTTAAATCTTTGTGTGTATACATTGTTATCGAAATGCCTTTTTTAGAGTTTAGGTTACTATTGGGCGGAGTCGCTTCTTATGAAACAGCCCTTTCCACGGACTGTTTGACTAATGTATACATTTTTTTTGCTTTTAAAACGCTTCATTGAGGGTTATTGTACATATAACTGCTTAATTTAGTTATTAAACAAAAGCAATAGTCATGAAGGTAACGAACTGTAGTAAGGAGTGACCCGGCTCAATAGTAAACGAAACTCTAAAAAACGGAATTTTGATGCTAAAAGATACATCAAAAGAATCGACTTTTCGAATTTTCAAACACCCCCTAAAAGTCATAGAACCTTAACGAAAATCACACCATCGCATTCGGCGTATCAGAGAATCCTATAGAAAAAATTGCAAGCTCCTATCTACAAAAATGTGGAATTTCCGTATTTTTTGCCAAAAGACAAAAATCACAGGTGTTTTTTTTTTTTTTTTTTTCAGGGGTCATCATATTGACCAGGTGGTCCTAGAATGTCGCAAGAGGGCTCTTTCTAACGGAAATGAAAAGTTCTAGTGCCCTTTTTAAGTGACCAAAAAATTGGAGGGCACCTAGGCCCCCTCCTATGCTCATTTTTTCCAAAAGTCAACGGATCAAAATTTTGAGATAGTCATTTGTTCTGCATAGTCGAAAACCATAATAACTATGTCTTTGGGAATGACTTACTCCCCCACAATCCCTGGGGGAGGGGCTGCAAGTTACAAACTTTGACCAGTGTTTACATATAGTAATGGTTAAAGATACATCAAAAGAATCGAATTTTCATGCTGATTCTAAATATATAAGTTTCATCAAATTTAGTCTTTGTTAGGAAGACCCCTACTTAGAAAGTGTCAGGTATCCTATTGAGATGCATAAATATGTATTTGTAGCTTGAACGATGTCAAATGTATGATCCATATGTAATCAAATGTGGCCGAATATCCAGCCAATCCGTTGATCTATGTTTTGATTTCAACAGTGGTTTCTAAAGTTAAATAAAATGAGAGTTTGATAAGAAGATATAGATCAAAGGAATTGCATCTGAATTCGTATTCTATATATATATATATATATATATATATATATATATATATATATATATATATATATATATATATATATATATATATATATATATATCAAAATCATTATCACTAAAATTGCCCATCAATAATTGTTAACATTAGAAACTTAGACTATTCTAATTAGTGAAAACTCCGATAATAAACCTTCAATTAAATATTATTTGTTTTTTACAATAGAATTTGATAATCAAATTAAATTGATGGCTTGATAATATGTTTCTGGTTTCAGGAGCTGTCAGACCTGTCTTGATTAATTTTATTGCCCAAAAAACATTTTATTTCTAATATTTTATGTCTTGGGTGGAGTTGAGTCAATGCAGTACATTGTGAAGATTTCTTTACTGTCTTCTTTCATTTTGATTGGTGACTAACGACTGTTCTATATTATTGAAGTTTGTTTTCTAAATTAGCAAATAATGGTGACTGATGTCGAATGGCCATAGCAAAAGTCAATTTAGCAAATAAAGATCCCATAAACATGTATGTTTAAATAGATTCAATGATCAGAGCAATAAGTCATTTAATACGTTCTAATACAGATAAAAAAGAAAAACTGTCATTTAGACAGGTGTAAAAACATACTTTTTTTTGGAATAAAATGAATGGGGACATAAATTTTTATAGTCGAATCAATGGATAACCAAAATGCTTATAAACTGTTTTTGGCGGCTGGATTGTATTTACTCTGTCGGGATCTGTTGTCAAAATTTGTGACAAACTTTCATTTAGACCGGGTCATCTAGATTATTTTTTTTTTAATTTAGTGTACGATCTCTGTTGTTTTTTCCTTTTAGTATTATGAGTTCTTTCTATTTTTCTTTAGTCATTTGTTGTAACAATTATTATCTAGCTATCAAACAGTTCGTGGTAACGAACTATAGTAAGGAGCGACCCGGCTCAATAGTAAACGAAACTCTAAAAAACGGAATTTTGATGCTAAAAGATACATGAAAAGAATCGGATTTTCATGCTGATTTTAAATATATAAGTTTCATCAAATTTAGTCTTTGTCATCAAAAATTACGAGCCTGAGAAAATTTGCCTTGTTGTGGAAAATAGGGGGAAACACCCCCTAAAAGTCATGGAATCTTAACGAAAATCACACCATCGCATTCGGCGTCAGAGAACCCTTTAGCAAAAATTTCTAGCTCCTATCCACAAAAATGTGGAATTTCGTATTTTTTGCCAGAAGACAAATCACGGGTGCGTGCTTTTTTTTTTTTTTTTTTTTTTTTTTTTTTTTTTTTTTTTTTTTTTTTTTTCTTCTTTTCCCCAGGGGTCATCGTATCGACCAAGTGGTCCTAGAATGTCGCAAGAGGGCTCATTCTAACGGAAATGAAAAGTTCTAGTGCCCTTTTTAAGTGACCAAAAAAATTGGAGGGCACCTAGGCCCCCTCCCACGCTCAGTTTTTTCTCAAATTCAACGGATCAAAATTTTGAGATGACCATTTTGTTCCGCATAGTCAAAAACCATATTAACTATGTCTTTGGGAATGACTTACTCCCCCACAATCCCTGGGGGAGGGGCCGCAAGTTACAAACTTTGACCAGTGTTTACATACAGTAGTGGTTATTGGGAAGTGCACAGGCGTTTTCAGGGGAATTTTTTTGGTTTGGGGGGTGGGGTTTAGGGGAGGGGGCTATGTGGCAGTATCTTTTCTTGGAGGAATATGTCACGGGGGAAAACAAATTCAATGAAAAGGGGGCAGGATTTTCTTGCATTATTATAAAAAAAAACAATGAAAAAATAAACATGAAACCTTTTTCAATTGAAAATTGGGTTGTCCCCTCCGTAATCCCTCGCTCTGTACGCTAAAGTTTGATTCTTTGCCACAATTCTACTTTTTAAAACAATTAAAAGCTTCAGCTTAAAGAGTGAGGCGTTGAGGAGGGGAAAACCCATTTCACATACGGAGTAATTTCTGTTCGTTTAAGTTCTAATGTCGCTCCTTACTTTCAGTTAAAAAAACTAGTTTTTATTTATTTAATCTATCCATACGTCTTTTCAACCCATCGTAATCCCCTTCTAGGTTTGCAGAGTTAATTAGTTATATTATTTGTAATACTAGAATTAATGTCATAGATATTAATTTGAAAAAACATTTTCCACAAAATAAGTTTTTTTAAGAAAAAGTAAAGAACTCAATTAAACCAAAAATTAACAAAAATAGAATCAAATAATCTTCCAAGCATACAAAAATAAATAATCAGCATCAAAAAATAAATGAAACCAAAAATGAACAGAAATTACAATAAATAACCGAGCCAAACTCAGAACGAGCAGAAATTAACATGAGTAGGGTTCAAAACCCCTGTGGTTTCTAAAATTTGTACTTTACTGAAAAAAAAGATTCTTTACAATGTTTTCGCTTTTATAAACTTTAAGAAATCAAAAATTAATTTAGATTTTAATGATAGAATATCAGCATACTTATATTAAACTGACAATACATGTTCATTTGAATTTTTTCAGTTGAGTGCAAATTTTATTCTAGCTTTTAGAAAGCACAGGGGTTTTGAGTAGCCCCAATAGTTTAAACCTAATACCCTCAGTTGTTCTAGGTATATTGCTGGGATGTCTTATTGACAAGCAGCATGCAAACAGTGAGTTTTGATTTAATTTTAAAGCAACATTTAGTTTTTAAGTATAATGGATAAATTACATAATTCTGGAGGGCTGACCCACCTAATAACCCTAGAGATAAAGTTACTAGACCGTTAAGCTATGCTGAAAAAAATGGCTATCTTAAAATTTTGATTGGAAATGTCTGGAAAATTATGATCAAAAGAAGAGAGCTGATTCACCTCCTATCACTTTTGACTCTTAAGAGGACACTAGAACTTTTAATTTTCAATCAAATTATCTCCTTTAAAATATCAATGATGTTACTAGCTATGATAGAGCATCGCTGTCTATGTCCTTATATGCCCTATATTGCTTGTATGCCCTTTTAATACCTGCATGCATATAAGTTTGTCGTTAAATCGAACCCCCCCCCTAAACGCTCCCTGAAAGTTTCAACTTAATACCATTAGGGTCGTTAATTACACTAACCGTAAAAGCAGCATGAAATGTATACACACTGTGTCTTCTGGCCAGTTCAAAATCCTCAACCTATGGTTGTTCATACTGGTATGAAGGTAAGATTTTCAGAGAATATTTTTGTTGTACGGATGGCAACCTGCCCTCCGTATGTAGGTTGTCAAAAGGGTATCCCAGCAAAATCTTAGGAACATTAAATTCTTTTAGTGTATAAGCTCTGTTTGCTTTTTACTTTGAGTATTACGAGTTCCGTCTATATTTCTTTAGTCGATTGTTGTCGTAATTATTTTTTAGCTATCTATCTAATCATGTTTTCAACCTATCGTAATCTCCTTCTAGGTCTGCAGAATTAAATAGGAATATTAGTTGTTACTTGATTGATACTTGAGTTAATATTTATTGAGAAATTATAAGATCTCTGTAATAGCATATAACGCAAAGCCAAACTGATAATAATAGTAAACCTATCTCAGATTTAAACTGAAATCCAACCTGAAATATTATTACATCTAACCCTTTCAAGAGGAAAATTAGCTTGCTTTGATTGAATGTAACCAAAAGTGTTTTTTTTTTCTAATTCCTAAAACAAATTCTAGAAAACTCCTTATGTTTCTATAAAAACTAAAAAGCTTTTCGCCTTTTTTTGTAAAAAACAGAATATCCATTTAACAAAAAAAAACTTTCAAAATGGCAGATGCTTTTAAGTCTATTTTATGCTGAATGTTGATAGTTTGATTCCGTGTGATCAAGCGATCATTAAAATCGATTGACTTTCGAGCTAATTGCTTCCCTTTTCCAAAAATCAGGAAAATTTTCTCCTCTTCGTAGCTTTTGATGGACTATATTCAAATTAAGGAATATTGTACATTTAGAACTATTATAAAAAGCCTAATGTTTTTGTGTAAATATTGTTATCAAAATGCCTTTTTCAGAGTTTCTGAAACATTAGGGCCGAGTCGCTCCTCGTTAAACAGCTCTTTCCACACACTGTTTGACTAATGTTTACATTTTTTTTTACTTTTAAAAACACTTCATTGTGGGTTATTGTCGGTTGAACTGCTTTATTTAGTAATTAAGTAAAAGCAATAAGTCATTAACTAAAAAGCTATTGCACTGAGGTGCTCCTTATTTATAGTTTGTTTCAATTTATTTAGTAATTAAAAAAGACAGTGAGTCATCAAGTAAAATTATTGATTAGTTCATAAGAGTGTCTACTAAAGGAAGTCATGTGTTTTTTTTCTTTTTATGGCACTTGATATTTGCTAAGTGACATATAGCGATCTCAATTTCTTTCGGTCTGTCGGTTTGTCTGTTCCGGTTTTGTATTTTGGGCACTTCCAGATAGGCCCGGTAAAAAAAAATTTTGGGGGGGGAGAGTTGTAGGGGAAACTGGAAATCTTAGAAAGCGCTTAGAGTGGAGAAATCGTAATGAAACTTGGTGGGAAGAAGCTCTTGGCTTTTGGCTCTTCCGACCTCGTCACAAGTGCCATAATAGCTCTTGGCTCTTGTTTTTTGGAGTTTACTATATCATCATTGTTATATAGAAGTGTATAATAGTATTTAGTTTCGTTGTTTTTTTGTTGTTGTTTTTTTTCACGAAAAGCATAAGTGTATTTTTAATGCATTCAAATGGTGAATGTAATACTGTACCAGAAATAAATCAAAAGTAATTTTACAAATTAGTTCAATTGAAGGATACATTTGACTTATTAAGTCAAATGAGTCAATTTCTTGGCATATAACTTTTTAAATAAATCAATCACAAAATTGCATATTGATAAGCCATTGCAAGTTTTGAGATCAGTCTAAAAGAGTGTATTAAATAATTTTAAGCGATAGCCCGTGTTTTAACTATAGTTAGAATATGACTTCAGATAAAAAGTCCTAACAATACCCTGGAATACATCCAATTTTTCAGGAGAACTTTGACAACTCAGGCTTTGTTTTTTTTTTTAAGTAGTTTGCCATTACTGGATGCTCCAAGTTAAAATCATAATATTTTTTTTACTGATCTTCTTATTATTGTTGTTTTGTTTTGTTTTTTCACTTTTTTTTTTTACTGCATCTCAAATGAAGTTAGGGATATTTCGTTAATAACTATAAATGTGTTCAGCTATATTTTGTAGTTTTTTTTTCATTTTTGTTTTTTTTATGAGAGAAAAAACTCAGAGCTCAGTTTTACATATCCTTGTGGAGGATTGAAAACTGAGGAAAACATGATTGAAGTTAAATCTTCTCAAAGAGAAATGTCGAAGAAATTTTATGTTAACCATGTCCTGCTCATTTTGATGCATATTGAAAGCTTACATTAGGCCAAATGTGTGATCAATATTTGATAAAACGTGACAGAATAGAAAGAAAGAAAGAAATAAAGAAAAAGTTTATTTGAGCCCTATGGCCATACACAACATGATTTAATAATACAACGCTGCACAGAACACACACTCAATATAAAACAATACTTATTTTCATTCACTCGGGCTCGACTGAGCCTCTCCCGCCTTTTCCACATATCGTGCCATTTTGCATATAGTTCCAGGCTTCGAAGAGCTCAGGATATCAGAAAGTAGCGCCAACCGATGGTCCTCCCAAATTTCATCTCTAAGACTTTCAAGGTCCTGGCACTCCATGAGGAAATGGGTTAAATTATTAGCTTCATTTCCGCAATACCCACACTTACCATTTGTACCCTTATTTTTTTTAATTTCTGTTCCCTATGTACTGGAAGGCAATTTCCCCTCAACTGGATCTATGATTTTAAATTTGATGTCCCTTATAGAGGTTAAATTTCTGCTTTTAGTGATTTTGATATTTTTTGAAAGTGCTACAAAACTTTACAGTCCGACCTGTATTTTTATTAACGATTTTTTACGTATATGTAAGTTACTTCTAAAACTAGTGTTTTATTTGCAGGACACGAAAGATTTCATTCTGGAGAAAAGCCGTTTAAGTGTGTAACATGCGAGAAACGTTTCACCCAGTCTTCTCATTTAAAAAGTAAGTTATCTAATGATATTTTGTTCATTACCTGGAATTTTCAACTGAATCTCTGTGTAAATAGTGGGCAACTTGTATAATTACAGTTAAACTCCCTGGGAGATGTTGGGCGTTTGCTTTGTCCCCTGATGCATAGCTATCTGGCGTTTTAAACTGTTTGGAACAAAAACGCTCTCTAAAAATTTTGATTGGATTTTGTATGG
Organism: Artemia franciscana; assembly: GCF_032884065.1. Taxonomy (NCBI): domain Eukaryota; kingdom Metazoa; phylum Arthropoda; class Branchiopoda; order Anostraca; family Artemiidae; genus Artemia; species Artemia franciscana. The sequence goes on along the minus strand of NC_088880.1, from coordinate 10,601,973 downwards.
GCGGGGGGGGGGGGGGCCGAAAATTGGGCATGACAGAGAGACTTCTGCTCTTCAATATCTTTTTACTCTGGTAAAAGCAAACAGAACTTTAAATTTGCAATCAAACGAACCCTTTTAAGAAATTCACGACGAAGGCTTTCATACGAAGTGGTCTGGTAAAAAAAAATAATCTTTACTGGGGCAGCTCTGTCGTATTCTTCTGCATACTGTAAGCTTGTTTTCTTTTCTTTCTTTTTTTTACAAGTATTAATCGGACATGTCATGACTTTAATAATAGCTATTTAACTATCAATTCAGTATGGATTAGCTGTCAAATAATTTTGATATATTTCAAGATGCGTGTTTTCAAGAAAGTAATCTGATTTTCAAGAAAATGGGAGAGCCAGCAGGTGTTACACTTTCTATCAAACGTTCGAAATTCATCATTAAACCGAGATCGTTTTTGATAGTTGCCCACCAATTCGTCAAATGACCGCCGGGACTTTTGCGCTAATCTGATAAAGGCGCAGTATGTGCCATTATGTTTAAAACAGTCAAGAATTCAAGTAACTATAAGTCGATTCCTCACAGCCCCCGTTCCAAGGGCTGTAACTTATGCAAGTTGCTCAGTCTTAACATATTGAGGTGTTTTTTGGAAGGGGTGGTCGTATAAACTTGGGGGGGGGGGGGGGCTAATTTGATTGGAAATCGAAGACTCTAGTTACTTTCTTAAGAGTCCAAAGTAATCAGCAACCATGGGATGTACACTACATGCACATGCTTCATTTTGCGGTCATTGGGTCTTGTCAGGGCATGGCCAAGCGAACACAGTCTTCTGTTTCTGATAATCGCGGCTTTATAAAGAACCAACTTGAAACTTAAAACGAACAAAAACTATTGATCAACGTATGTCTGCAAAACTGGTTAAAATAAACTTACTTCTGATATTTCCCTATATTATTAATAAACTCAGCTGGAAAAAACATAGTGATGTGATTTCATGTAAAGTTTCAAGAGGTGTTGGGATGCTGCGTAAACTTAAATATTTTTTTCCAACTAAAGTAATGCTTTCATTGTACCATTCGTTAGTATCGTCTTATATTAATTATGGATGTATGATATGGGCAAGTGATTTTTACACAAATTACAAAAGAGTACAGGTACAGCAAAATAAAGCTGTTCGTATTATTGGAAATTATGACCGAGGAACTGATAGTACGTTAAGTATATTTAAAAAGTTGAATTTACTAAATGTAGGTCAAATTAGAGATATGCAGATAGGCATTTTTGTTTTTCAATGCTTGAATAATTTAGGACCTGAAGTTTTTAGAAGTTATTTTAAACATAATTCGTTTACCATCAGTATTTTACCCGACATGGAAATGATCTGATTAATGAGGTAAGGAATACAACGCGATCGGGGCATGTGACAAGACACATAGGCACGACAATTTGGAATGCATTCCCAGAGTATATAAGGGAGTCAGAGAGTCTCCCACAGCTTAAGCACCGGTTAAAAATCCATTTTTTGAATGATAAATGATCAGGATAGTGAAGGGAAGCGTATTGAATAAGAGTGGGCTAAGTAGAATTTTTCAGGTCTGAGAAATTATTTGGAGCGGTGTATGTATATTTGTATGTGTATGTGTATGTGTATGTATTTATGTATGTATATGTATATGTATATGTATATATATATATATATATATATATATATATATATATATGCTAAAATCACCAATAACAAATCATCGAGCAATATATGTATATTTGTATATGTATGTGTATGTATATGTATTTATGTATGTATATGTATATATATTTATTATGTGTGTGTATGTGTGTATATGTTTATATATACACACTTTTTTTTCTTTTTTTTTCTTCTTCTTTTTTTTGTGTGTTTAATGAGTTAGTATTATTGATGATTAAAGTAACATGCATGTAGTCGCTATTACAGGCCAGAACGGCTTTTTTGTGACTAATTGATATGTATATGATATAAAGGTTTTAAATTAAAATTTACCTACCTACCTACCTATTAGAATTCTGAAAAAGTAGTGGTTTACTGAAAACACTAAACTAAAGAAAGCTCTCAGTAAAACATCAGGGTTTTCAGCTTGTTTTGAAATTTTTCTCAAACATTTTGTTATTTTCACCTGGTAAGGGACTGGAAGCCCGAGTATTTAAGAGATAAAAGTTAATAATTCGGTTAAGGATTTTTGAACAAGGAGATATCAGTGCTTCACGACACAGAAAGCCCCGTTGTTGGTGTCATATGCAACCTTACGATGGTGCAGTCAAGAAAAACTTATACTAAGCATATAGGTGTAGGCATCAGCTTTCAAATGAGTTGTGATATTTCGATGTTTCGGTGTCCCGCTATTGTTGGGAAATAAAAGAAAAATAAAGAAAGAAATCCATCAGCTCTTGAAAAAATATGGGAAATAATTTCTTGTCAAAAACCAAAAATTGGCCAAAAAATCAATCTTTAGTATGATTATTTCAAAGATGGTGCGCCTTTACAAATTGTGAATGTGGCTATTAGCTGATGAACTGCGAGTAATCACTCAGTCGATCACTCAGAAACTGAACTAGATCTACGTTGCATGGGCAACGTGAGGTGTTGCGGCAATGTTTGTTCGGCTTTGCCGAGCAAAGTGTTGCGAGAGCAACACTTTCTTTTTTTTCCTCGCTTCAATTAAACGCTGAAGTTGTTAATCTGTAAGGATCTTAAAATAAACAAGTCCCCTGCATGTCTTACCACTATAACCAAATTGTTCTTACCATCAAATACACTGGAAACAAATAATAGGTATTCCAACTAGCAAAAGTTTCGAACTCCTCATTGCCGAAGATGATTGTGATCTAACAGCCGACTGTTGCTTACAATTGGTAAGGACCTTTTTGGTTTCAGTGTGCACCTTACTACTGAAGTTGTCAACCCCTTTAAACTTTCAAACGGGTAAATCTCATGAAGGAATTTTTCTACCAAAAAATGGATAACATATACTTTGATCAGTTCATCAAGAGCTATCGATTGCCGTCGAAAAAAAAAAATCTATTTCTTAGTTTAAACTTGACTTTTTTGCCGTAGGCCAAATTTCTAACGTCATCACTTAGAAAGGAGCAAAGGCTAAACTATAGTTTCTTTAGCAATGAGATAACTTTTGAAGTTTAAGAGGCACATCTGATACCATTTCTCTACTGCAATCCCAAGTACGAAAAGCGAAATTATAAACTCAACTCCGTAAAAACCGCAGAGGTTAGACCCTTGATACTTTCTATGAATAAGCTAAAATCGGAGTGCTAGAAAAAAAAAAAACACTACAAAAACAAAGTGTTGCTCTCCCAACACAATTAAAGACGACTTAAATGATTTTTTGTGGCTTGATTCCTTGCACACAGGATATTAATTGTCCACGCAATGCGGTTGTCATTTTTAAGGGTGTTTTTATGCATATAAATATATAATATAATATAAGCCTTAGGACCGTGGCAGTACAAAATGAAACTAAAATTCACATCTAAATAATTGACATTACATAAACAAAGAAAAACATTAATCGCAAAAGTTTTCTTCTGTATTCTATTGCCAACCTGAGTATGGTAAACAAGTGTCGCCATCTTATAATCATCAAGGAAAGGCTAGCACGGGTTTTAGCTATCTAATAACATTTGTGCTGCACTTATAAACATAGAACACACTCAAATAATGTATATACAACATTAGATACAAATTCGGGACTAGGGCATTAGACAGCGAAGGGACTAGCGATTAGACAAAGGTATTTGACAGCGAAGGGACTTCTCAATTATTAACCTAAGAGTGAAAACTTGGTCGACATATCCTCTAAATTTTCTAAAACCGCATTGTTCTTCCCTTAAAACTGTGTCTACAGCCTCTCAGTCTAAAAAGCATCCTATTACTCAGTAATTTGCTACCTACAGAGACCAGACTAATGCCTCGATAATTACGGAATACTTTTAATTTGTCTTACTTTGATGTTGAGATGTTCCTGGGAAGATGTTCAGCGGGATCGGGATTGTCTGAAATGTTTTTCCATGGAAGAGGAGCGATTTTTCGCATGAGAAATTCTCCATTGGGAATTTTACGCGGGAGGACTTCTACTTTGAGAAATTTTCTAAGGAGAGAGAGAACTTTACGTAGAACTTTACGCTGAATTTTTCGGCATTATTTGAAAAATAATTATAAATTAGATAAAACAAGGTTTTTTGAGTCGAAAGTAAAGAGCAATATTTCAACTTGAAACAAACAGAAATTCTTCCGTATATAGGGGGATTGCCCCCTCCTTAATACATCAATCATTACGCTAAAGTTTGACTTTTTGTCTCAATTCTTTAATAACGAGTTCTGAAATACAAGGGTCGTTTGATTAGAATAAGAGGCTTTTTTGAACGTTATAAAACACTTTAGTTTTGAAGAGTGAGTTATTGAGGAGGGGGCAACGTACCTCTGAACTTAACTCATTCATCACTCATTCAATCATAAATAATTCCCGTTTTAGTCACTTTTTTAAAAACCCCAACACAATCCTGTTAGTGTTCAACTCTTTCAGAAAAGATCTCCGGGAGTGCCCGCGGTCTGATCATTCAGGTTCTAGAATAGAATATGATTTATTGGCTAAAATAGCACACAAGCTAGCATAAACACGACAGAACAGTTACAATGATAAAACAGATTTTAAGGGATAGACATAAATAAAAAGTTAAATCAATTAGTAAAATGCGAAACAAAATAGGGAACAAAAGAGTATTGTACCTCATAGACAAAATTTGGGGGCACAAGTCACGTTGGGTATTTGGAGGTCTACGAGCATTAAGTCTTGTATTAGGAAGGATTGAGGGATTTTTTGAAAGGGGGAAGAAGACGTCTACGATAGTCACAACACTATCGTAGTGTTTATGGCACTTGTGGCCAAAGCTCATGGTAAGGATGTGACGTCATGATTCCAATGTAGTAAGTTCAAGTCTAGCCAAACCTTCATCGTATGTAGTATAGGACGTCCCCAGTATAATTTTATAGCTCTTTTTTGAATGCTTCCAATTTTAGAACATTGGTCGTTAGTCAACCCAGGGTAACAGACAGGGCAAGCGTATTCAAGACAGGATCTTAAATAAGAACAATAAATTATTTTAAGGTTCTGGATTGACATGGAGAACTGTTTGAGAAGGGAGAAAGATTTAAAGAGAAAACTACCAGATTTAAACAAGTCAGAAGTGTGGGACTTCCATTTAAGGTCATTGTCCAGCTGCACACCAAGCAGTTTAACAGTATTTAAATTGTGTATGCAAAGGCATTTATTGATAGGGGGTATATTTTTAAAAAAGGAGAATAGCATTAAACTGCTTTTGGGTATGCTTAGGTAGATTTTAACAGTGTCAAGATCATTCTTTAAGTTGTTAATGAGTGCGTCAAGTTTAATGTCTGAAGTATTAGAAGGTTTTGTTTTTGTTTTGTTTTTTAATATTGAGAATTAAGTGGTTAAACTTATGCGTTTCTATGTATCTTTATTGACGACTTTGAAGAGATAAATCACTATTGTTAGAGTTTTTTAAAGCTTTTTTTTTCTCTGCGCTGTATATACCTTAAAAATATTTCATCTTCGTCTAAATTATTTGTTTTAAAGATTTATCTGTTCTACTAATTGAAAAGAAGTATTCTTCTTGATAGTAAGCCATGGTTATTATAGTTCGGTTGCAATTTTAACAATTGTTCTACCTTATTGGTATTCTTGTTTTGGCAGGAAATTTCTGATTGATAATAACATAGAAAATTTCCAACAATCTATCTTTCACCTGAGACAAGATACGTAAATTTCATGGGAACCAAGTCTAGAGGGACCTTATTTACGTTTTCAACCTAAATGTCAGCTGGGTGGCGTAAAAAGAATCGCCCAAGCTTTCTAGATGATTTGCAGTTGCGCTCTAGGCATAACGTAACTGGAGACTGAACCATGTTTTTTTGAAGTTAAGCAGCTTGAACCAAAAAGAGCCTTTAACTAGAAAGAGCTCTGTAAGGCGTATCCATTATATCATACCATTAAGTCCCTTCAGAATTATATAAACACTTAGTTTTAAAGGTAATTCAATAATTAAATAATTCGATAATTATTATAATAATGATTAAATGATTAAAATAATTCAGTTAGCATGCCAATTTATGCGATGGGCATTGACGGGATCCTTACTTTCAAAACAGTTTTGCTTCATCATCATCATCAAGCATCATCATCAGTAGAGTTACTAACTTATCAAAATTATCAATTTTGATATGTTAGTAACTATTGATGATGATGACCGACTGTGTCATCGAAATATCCAGAGCCTTTGTATATATTTTTGTTTCACTGTCTGATCAAAGGACCTGTCCCTATTTGGAATTCTTATTTGTTTCGTCATAGAAAAGACAAGTGGGAACAGCTTGGAAGGTATTGGTCAGTGATGTAGATGGAAGAAAACAGAGAACAATTATAGTTCACACAATAACTCCCCTCTTCCCCTTTAAAGTAAAAACACAACAACATGTTGTCATGACAATGGAACAGGTTTTTTTGGCCATACGGTATTTGTTGTTTCTCTTACCATAGAAGATATGAGACTCATCTTTATAATTCTTAATAGTACTAATAGAAGCATATTACAATCTTGTTTTCCTTGTTTTCAATGGAAAGCATTAAGTGTATTAATAATGAGTTCTAATGATAGATCTAACGCCGTGCAATGAATAAATTGAAAATAATATTAACAAGTAGATTAATTGAAGGGCAAAGCTATTAAGTCAAACGAGTAAATTTTGTGGCATAAAAAAATCGCTTAAATTAATCAAACAGTTCGTGGTAACGAACTGTAAAAAACGGTAATTTATTAAGTTGTTTTATAACTGCTGCTCGCTTTAAGTGTCAAATGTTGCTCTTTATTTTGAGCTGATAATTTTTGAGAACTTAATTCACGATCGTTTTAACATAGGAAAACGAGAAGAAACAAAGTCTTGACAACAAGGACTGCATCAAAAGAATGGAATTTTGATGTTTATTTAAAATATATAAAATTCATCAAGCTTAATGTTACCTATCAAAAGTTATGAACCTGAGAAAATTCTGAAAAAGAGGGAAAACACGCCCAAAAGATCAAGTAATCTTAATGAAAATTACATCCTTAGATTCAGCATATCAGAGAACCTACTGTAGAGGTATCGAGCTCCAATATACAAAAAAGTAGAATTTTACATTTTTTGCCAGAAGTAATTTTTTTTTGCCAGAAGTACATTTTTTGTCAGAAGTAAAGCTATTAAGTCAAACGAGTAAATTTTGTGACATAAAAAATCTCTTTAATTAATCAAGCAGTTCGTGGTAACGAACATGGTAAGCAAGGCTATTAAGTCAAACGAGCAAATTTTGTGGCATAAAAAAATCTCTTAAATTAATCATACACAAAATTGAATAATGATTAGCCGTGGTAAGTTTTGAGATTAGTCTAAAAGAGGTTATTAAAGAATCTGTGAAAACAAAGGATCTTTGACTCGATCACTCGCCAAAAACTTAGGAAAAATTCTAAAAAATGACGGAACACCCGTGAAACTTGTCGAATTGTTTAAAGCATACTACATGGGGTCAAAGAGTCGAGTTCGAGTCTACGGAGAAGACACTGAGGAATTCCTTGTTGAGTTTGGAACATAACAGGTTTGCGTCCTGTCTCCGACTTTGTTTAACTACTGTATTGATTGGGTACTCAAGAATGCGCCATCTTCTCATCCAGGAGTTTAGATTGGACAGAAAAGTTCGCTTGAAGATCTTGACTAAGCTGATGATGTTGGAATCCTCTCAGATCCAGAGAAAGCTTAAACTAAGCTTGATGATATGGTAACCTTGATAGATTCCATTGGATTAAAAGTCAGTACAAGGAAGACGAAATTTAGGGTAATAAATCGTACTGATCCTTTTGTGCTAACTGTAAATCAAGTACAGTTGGATCAGGTCAACAGTTTCGAATACCTTGGTCCGCAGATTGGTACTGAAGGATCTTTAGACGCCGATTTTCAGCAGCGATTGCAGAAAGCACAGATGGTCTTTGTTTCGCTCAGAATATCTTGTTGAACCGATGTGAAATTAGTGTTCTGGTCTAAAGTTCGAGTTCGAGTCTACTTGGCTTTGGTTCGAACAATCCTTCTTTATGGATGCGAAAAAGTTAGAAAGTTAAAAATATAAAAGGAAACATTTGTAATATATTCTGTTACGGTAAAGCACAATTGATTCAGGTCAAGTATCTTAATTCATTTGGTTATGGCACTATAGCAAAACTTTCAGTAGAAAAATTTTTTTTTATGGAATCATGTAATAAGCAATATGACTAAATAAACTAAATATTTAATGTATTACTATATAAATTCATGGAAACAGCAATTCAATATTTTCTTTCAATGCCATTTCTATTTTTCAGATTTGGTAATTTTGCCAAATTGGAGGAAAAAATGAAAAATGCTAAAATTTATAGTAGTTACCGCTCTATTACTATTTCTAGCGTTTTTAGCAAGGCTCTAGAAAGTCTTGTCCTGCCTGAAATGATGCATAAATGCGTGCTAAATTATAGACTGTTTGGTTTTTGTAAGCATTTGAATTGTGCGTTCGCTCATCGCCTATTGAAGTGTATCCGCAGTAATGCTGATAATTGGGAAATCCTGTATATTTATGTAGTGTGGATATACAAGCAGGATTCAATTCAGTAGTCTAATCAAAAGTATTTTTGACTCTGCTTGATTTCAGAGTTACGCCTCATATAGTTGTGTTGATTTCTTATAGGTATAACCATAGTTATGTTAGGGTCAAACTCGAAAAGGATCTTTTAACTGTCTTGGGGTTCTTCTTATTAGGGGACTTAGGCAAGGTTCAATTTTAAGTCCTACTGGGCTTAACATTCTTTCGACAACTGTGACTAGGACGATTAATGGTGAAATTTATAGTGACCTTTGTGATTTTAGTTTGATTGGCTACGCAGATGATGTCCTGCTTATCAGTTAGAGTCTTTCTACTCTACAGGCAATTCTTGATTCTTTAATTTCTTATTATAAGCTTCTAGGAATTAATGTTGCCAAGATTGAATTCTTTACTTTTAATGCCAGTGGTAAAGCTCCGCGTTCTTTATCTGTTGTCGTAGCAGGTAAATATATTATAGTCTTCGCTGAAATACCTCAGCCTCGTTTATAGTCCAGACAAGGGTAGTACTTGGGTTCTTAACGTTGAAAATGCCATATCAGGTTTCCTCGCCAGCTATGCTAAAATTGCTTCACTGAAGTATAGTTATAGCGAGCGTGTACTTGCTAAGATTCCCGCTGTATTAGAAGAATAGTTTTATGTTGCAAAGATGTTGTGTTCGTGATCCTTGAGATATAGTGAATTCATTAAATTGAGATGCGTTAAAGTGAGTTATTTCAATTTTCACTCGTTGTAAGATTTATATATTTGCTATGATTTTTATATTTGCTCTGATCGTTTATTTATTTTTTTCGCTTTGTGTTTCATTTGTTCTTCAATTGTAATTTCTGCTAGCTTTAAGTTAAATATCATTGAAAAACTTATTTTTTGGAAAGTTTTTTTTTTAATTTATTTCTGTTCGTTTTTAATTGCCAAAGTTTTGTTTATGGCTAATCTTATGAATGTTTCCCTAGCTTTTTGAGTCTGGTGTAAGGAGGATACCCCTCTCAAAATTTTTAACAATTTTTTATAAAACGTCATATATAAACAACGAGCGACTTCTATAAAGTAGAATATTTGCCCCAGGGGCTTTGGGGTGGTTTCTTTATCCCTGGATGCATAGCCTTTTCGAACACACCTAGAATCAAATATTACCCCTTTTCTTAACGATAAATCCTGTATTTAAGAAATGGTTAGTTGCATAATTTACAATCTTCACCCGGGGGACTGGGGAGGTGGGTAGTGCATCCGTGAAGGCATGGCTAGTAGAACTTTTTACTATTTTGAAAAAAAAAGATTTTTTTTTAATTTTGGATTTAACCAGTGTTGAGGGAATGGGTCTTTTTAAATAGGCAAGAGGAACTCAACTTATTATTTTCAGCTGTTCCTCAGAAATTAATGATATGCCCTTCTGACAATCAGCAAGCACACAGTGTTTTTTTTAGGGGGGAGGGGGGTCTGTCATTCTCATAGGCATAGTTATTTGAGCTTTAGACTATTTTGAACAAGATGTATATTTCGATACTTTGATTGAACCTTTATGGAGAAAGGGGAACTAAAAAGAGAAGGGCAGGGGGCTCTCAGCCCTCTAACAACTTTTCATCACCCCACCCCCACCTCAACGTGTCTTAAAGTTGTGACTTAATACCCTCAGCTGTTCTGAAAATCTGTCAGCCGTTATTGTAGATCGTTCTTTTTGATAAGCTGGATGCACGTAGTGCCTTCGGTTCTAGTATAACTTACCCCTTTATATTCTTCAAAGTTGATTCCTCTAACCTTTTCAGATAAACCCAGAATTAAACATTTCCCTTTTTCTATTAATAAATCCTGATTGTAAACAAAAGGTAAATTACGAGATTTACAATCCTTGCCCTGGGGCTATGGACGGCATGGCAACCTTTGAGGCATAGTTATAAGATTATTTGACAACTTAGAACAAAATCACGAGCATGGTAGTGTAGAGGGGGAGCTTAAAATAGCTAAGAGAGAGGGGGTATGGTTGCCCTCGAATCTCCCTTCAAAATTCCATCAACTTACTTTGAAAGTTTCAAGTTATCATACCTTGAAAGTTATCGTTGGCTGTATTTTATTTTGTATATCCTCACTTTCAGGGCTTGGGATAGGCTGTTATTTGTATAATTTGGCTTGTGAATATATGAGTCTTATACTATTGCTGAACAACTAGTATCAAAGTACTGGATGAGAATCCCAGAAAATGCGAAGTTCAGCACTAATCACTTCAAACGTTTGTGAAACTCTTAAGCTAACTCTGTCCCATATTTTGTCCCATTAAATTAGGGATTCCAAAAGAACCCCTGAGGTTATGGATGCAGGTGCGAGCAAAACGTCTCTCTTTTTAGTGTTTGGAAAAAAAGGTGTTACCCGGAAATGCGGTATACTTGCCCAATTTGCGGTGATTTTGATGGGCTGGACCATTTCTTTTCAGGGGCTAAATGAGCTAAGAGGGGCTTTCTTAGGGTGGGTGATCGTGAGCCCATTCTTGGAACTTTGAAGTCGGCATCGAAAGTAAATATAGTAGCAATGGGAAATTTTGTCCGGAATGGTCTTATTATTCGAAAGTCGAGTGTTACATGATTTAGTTTGTTGTATACGGCCTGAAAAATGGCCTTAAATACAGTCATTCATTCATTCATATACCCTTTGTTAAATACTTTTTTTGTCTTAGCTTTTGAAAATGCTGCATTAAGGTTTATGGTGCATTTAAAAGCTTTGAATAGTAATGTTTAATAGAGAGGAGAAAGGGCTTGTACAAGAATTAACTGAGTGATAGTGATAGATCATATGAAAACAAAAGGAATGTAAAGAAAGTGGAGAAAGCATTAAAATATGAACTAAGGAGGTGTGAAGTGTAGATCATGAATAACATTACCGAAGATCTGGAAGATGCAGCTAGACGGCATAATAGTAAAATATTGTACTGGCATATTAATAAATTGAGAGGGAGTAGTCATCTCGACTTGTCCCTGTTAAAGATATAAACGAGGCCACAATTAGTGATAAGGAAAGAGTTAAAGAGAGATGGATGGAACATTTTGAGAATATGTTAAACCAAGATACAGTTGCAGCAAAAGATACAGAGGAAAATGAAAAAGTTTTTGATACCTTGTATGTGAAGGAAGATTTGTTTTGCAAGGAAGAATTTGTGACTGTACTAAAAGGACCAAAAAATGATATGACTCCAGGTGGTGATAGTGTGGTAAATGAGTTTCTTACATATGGTGGCTCTGAGGTTAAAAATAAGTTACTGAAGATTATGAATATTATTTTTGAAAAACGGGAAGTACCTAACGATTATAGGAAAACCTTAAATAAGTCACTGTATAAGAAAGGTGATAAGAGGGAGTGTTTTAATTATCGAGGGATTAGTCTGGTCTCTGTAGGTAGTAAATTACTTGGTAATATGGTTCTTTTTAGACTGAGAGATGCTACAGACAAAGCTGCAAGAGAAGAACAGTGCGGTTTTAGAAAAGGTAGAGGATTTGTCGACCAACTTTTCACTCTTTGGTTAATAATTGAGAAGTTCCATAGTTGTCCAACACCTTTGGTCCTCAGTTTTATAAATTATGAGCAACTTTTGATTCTGTTAATAGAAGAGCTTTAGCAAAGGCCTTGTCCTTGTATAGTATACCAGACAAATACATTAAAGTGTTTAGTGCAACGTACGAGAGTGACACTGCCGCGTTTAAGGTAGGAAATGAGGTTATTTGCTGTTTTTGTATTAAATCAGGAATTTAGCAGGTTTGTGTTCTATTCTCCTGTATGTGGATCATTTTGATGGACTTCGTCTTGAGGAGCACAGGAAAGGCAATGGGAGACCACGGAATCAAATTGGGAGGAAAAATTCTCTTGAACTTGATTATGCTGATGATTTAAGCATCCTAGATAAAAGTGGGAGAAAAATGAATGACACTCTAAGAGATTTTGTCAGTTCAGGGTGCTAAAATTGGTTTGAAAATTAAGGTTACTAAGACCAAGTCACTAAGGCTAGGAATAAGTGAAAATGAAAAGGTGACGTTGGTTAACGAAAAGATTGATCAGGTGGACAGTTTCACTTACCTTGGTAGTATTATTAGTAAAGACGGTGGGAGCAGTGAAGATCTTAAAAGGGGAATAGCCCTGACTCGGGATGTTTTTTCACAGTTAAAACAGAATTTGGACGAATAGGAAGGTAAGTGTGCAAACCAAGAATAGAATATTGGAAGCTACAGTGACAACAGTAATAATGCTCTGAATCATAGGCGCTCCAAAAAGCGGATGAAGATTTACTAGATGTTCCAGAGAAATTGCCTATTGAGCGTGCTTTTAATATATTCTAGAGATAGATTTAACGGCAAACGAGAAATAAAGTGGTAATAGTTTTAAAAACTGGGTTATTTGAGACCATAGTTTTTAGATTAAACAAGTCCGTTTTTGGCATAAAAGATTTTCCAAATCAATCATGCATAAATTTTCATAATAATTAGTAATGGTAAGTTTTGATATTAGTCCAAAAGAGTGGATTGAAAAGTGATTAACTAAAGCTATGTTTTAGCCCTAGTAGAACTTGAGATAAAAATGTCCAAGTATATTCTTAAATGCATCTTATTTTCTAATTTTATAGCGTTAAGTTTGGAAATCTTTTTCTCTTTTATCTTCTCTTAAATTCTTTTTTTCAATTTTTGGATTAAGAAAATTTTTACGTAAAAATAGTCAGCGAAAATTTCGACGTAAGAATACGTTGAATTATGATCCAGGAAAAAAATTATCATTCCTAACAATAACATACCAAGTATTTTTTATGTCTATTCAATTTCAATTGTAACCTTTTAGCAACTTCAGCTACTACATTTCAAATTATACTATACCTTTTATTCACATTGACATTATTCACCTTTTTAAGGGTTTTCCTCATTGAAAAACTTTATTTGAATCTAAACATTATTTTTAGTATTTTTCTTCTTTTTTTATCATCGATTCTAAAATAATTTCACAATTTTTCACTTCTTCTTATAGATTATCGTCAATTTAAGCTGTAAACAGAAATTTGAGGAAATTTTTTTAATCCAAATTTAATGGTTTTTTTTTATTAAGAATTCTCTTTTTCTCATAAATCTCTTTAGTTTTTTCTGCAAGCAGATTGCTGTTGCTGGATCCTCCAAGCATCTTTTTTTAATTTTTTTTTCTTTAATATTCTTGCGGAAACATGGAAAATTCGGAAAAACACGTTTGAAGGTAATTCTCATCAAGTTTTGCTCATTTTGTTTCCTATTTGAAGCTTATATGTGGTTAAGTGAGTGACTGAATGTACTTTCAAAAAATTGCTTATTATGATCCATCGGATTTAATGTCCCTTAGAGGTTACATCTCTGCTTTTAGGGATTTTTGTATTTTATTTTTAAAGCGCTAGAAAACCTTACAATATGACCTTTATTTTTATGAACAGCTTTTTTGTGCTTATATAAAAAATACTTCCAAAGCGAGCATTTTCTTACAGGACATGAAAAAGTGCATTCTGGAGAAAAGGCGTTTAAATGTGCTGCGTGCGAGAAACGTTTCACCAGCTTTAGTTATTTAAAAGGTAAGTGACCTAATCACATTTTGTTCATTTCCTGGAATTTTCAACAGAACTTCTATGTAGAACTTGCATAATTACAGTTAATGTCCTGGGGGCTGTTGGGGTTTTTTGTCGTCCCGTGATGCATAGTTATCTGGCCTTCAAATTGTTTGGAACAAAATGGCTCTTTCAAAATGTAGATTGGATTTTTTGGGCTTGGGGGGGGGGTATTGAATAAATAGCCATCAAACGAGCCCTCTACAAATTTTTTACGACAAAGCCTTCCACACTAAGTGGTCTGATAAAATAAAAAACCTTTACTTGGGCATCTCTATTGTATTCTGCTGTATACTGTAATCACGTTTTCATTTTTTTTTTCTATTACAAGAATTCATCGGACAAGTCTAGGTTTTACTAATAGTTGTTTACTTGTCAATTCAGTATGGATTAGCTGTCAATAATTTTGATATCAAACAGTTCGTGGTAACGAACTGTAGTAAGGAGCTACCCGGCTCAATAGTAAACGAAACTCTAAAAAACGGAATTTTGATGCTAAAATATACATCAAAAGAATCAGATTTTTATGCTCATTTTAAATATATAAATTTCATCAAATTTAGTCTTTGTCATCAAAAGTTACGAGCCTGAAAAAATTTGCCTTATTTTAGAAAATAGGGAAAACAACCCCTAAAAGTCGCAGAATCTTAACGAAAATCACACCATTGCATTCGGTGTATCAGAGAACCCTATAGCAATATTTTCAAGCTCCTATCTACAAAAATGTGGGATTTCGTATTTTTGCCAGAAGACAAATCACGGGTGCGTGTTTATTTGTTTTTTTTTGTTTGTTCCAGGGGTCATCGTATTGACCAAGTGGTCCTAGAATGTCGCAAGAGGGCTCATTCTAACGGAAATGAAAAGTTCTAGTGCTCTTTTTAAGTTACCAAAAAATTGGAGGGCACCTAGGCCCCCTCCCACGCTCACTTTTTCTCCGAAGTCAACAAATCAAAATTTTGAGATAGCCATTTTGTTCCGCATAGTCAAAAACCATAATAAATAGGTCTTTGGGAATGACTTACTCCTCCACAGTCTCTGGGGGAGGGGCTGCAAGTTACAAACTTCGACCAGTGTTTACATATAATAATGGTTATTGGGAAGTGTACAGTCGTTTTCAGGGGATTTTTTTTTTTGGTTTTGGGGATGGGGCTATGTGGGGGGATCTTTCCCTGGAGAAACATGTCATGGGGGAACAGAAATTCAATGAAAAGGGCGCAGGATTTTCTAAAATTACTAAAAAAAAAACAATGAAAAAATAAACATGGAAAAGTTTTTTCAATTGAAAAAAAAGAGTAGCATTGAAACTTAAAACGAACAGAGATTATTACGTATATGAGGGGTTCTAAAAATACTATAGCATAAAGAGCGAGGTATTTAGGAGGATATAAATACCTCGCTCTTTATGCTATAGTATTTTTAGTAATTTCAACTATTTATTCTACGGCCGTTCTGATTCAGGGGTCATTCTTAAAGAATTGGGACAAAAATTACGATTTAGTGTAAAGAACGAGGTATTAACGAGGGTACAAACCCCCTCATATACATAATAAAAATTAAAGAATATAAAAGTCTGTTACGTAAGTTAATTCTTAAGTTACGTATATTTTTTACTAATAAAAACGTTCGTTAAAAATTAAAATTTATAGTTGCCTTTTTATGTAACCGAAAAATTGCATGGCAACTAGGCCTCCTTCCCCATCCCTTATTTCTCAAAATCGTCTGATCAAAACTAAGAGAAAGCCATTTAGCCAAAAAAGGAATTAATATGCAAATTTCATTTTAATAAGAGAGCCAAAATCAAACATGCATTCATTCAAAAACGTTCAGAAATTACATTAAAAAAAACTAGTTTTTCTAGCTAAAACTAAGGAGCGACTTTAAAACTTAAAACGAACAGAAATTACTCCGTATATGAAATGGGTTCTCGCTCTTTACGCTAAAGTTTGACTCTTTGCCACAATTCTGCTTTTTAAAACAATTAAAAGCTTTAGCGTAAAGAGCGAGGGATTGCGGAAGGGACAACCCATTTCATATACGGAGTAATTTCTGTTCGTTTTAAGTTTTAATGTCGCTCCATACTTTCAGTTAGAAAAACTAGTTTTTTTTATGTAATATTTCAAGAAAGGGGTTTTCAAGAAAGTGTCTGGGCCAGCAGGTCTCCCACTTTCTGTCAAACTTTCGAAATTTATCAATAAGACCGAGATCGTTTTTGACAGTTGCCCACCAATTCTTAAGATGACCGCCAGGACGTCTGCACCAACCTAATAAAGACGCAGTGCATGCAATTATCTTCAAAATAGTCAAACTCAAATAACTATAACTCAGGGGTTAAAAGACTCCCCACAGCCCCCGGATCAAGGGTTACAACTTATGCAAGTTGCTGATTGTTAATATATAAGGTTTCTTGTGGATAGGGTGGTCGTATAAACTTTAGGTGGGGGGGGGGGGCTAATTTGATTGGAAATCGAAGGTTCTAGTTCCTTTCTTAAGAGCTCAAAGTAATTAAAGAGCAACCATGGCATTGACAATCAATCTGCATGCACATGCTTCTTGATGCGGTCATTGGATCTTATCAGGACACGGCCAGGCCAGCGCAGTCTCCTGTTTCTGATAATCGTGGCTTTGGGCTCCATTTTACAGCAGCGATGCTGCGCATTAGCATTTAAGATTCTGCCAGAGCATCAAATCTACGGGATTTTTTTTTGTAAACAGTGGGAGTCAAAGACTTCAATACCCTAGAAATGAAGTACCTTCAGTTGCAAAGTCTAAACTGCGCGGAACAGAACATATCTAACAACCACATTATAGACACAAATTTTTTCTTCTTACCCTTTTCCCGTTGGTTCCACAAATGGCAACGGATTTTAGAGAAAATGGCTTGGGCTTTGTTGATTCTGATCTGTACGTTAAGGTTACAGCCTCCACGAGAGTATTATCAAATCAAGATAAGTGAAGCTGTCGGAATTTTTCCGACTGTTGAATCTTGCGCGTTCCACACGGTCTCGGTATCAACAATGTCAGGATGAAAAGAAAAAAAGAAGAGCTATCCGAGAAGGAGAAAGCAGCTTTCGAAGAGGACAACTAGCGGAAGTTGCAGGAGGTCCATGACAAAAAGAAAGAAATAGAAGACCAAGAAAGCAAAAAGAAACAACTTAGAGCATTAGAGCAAGAAAAGAGAATAGTATTACATACTCTACTTCAGGAAGCGACCGACAAAATGAAGCAGGCTGTCGAGTCCAAGAGTTCCATAGACATTGCCCTAGCTGTTTCTTTGCTCGAAGGAGATGTAAAGTCCAGAACAAGTGAAAGAGAGCAGATGGTGGAATCTGCGAGAATTGAGCAGACTCCTGCAAAGAGAAAAGGTGCTCATATCGAAATTAATGCCCAAGAAGCAGCAAGAGTGATTCCAAGTATTTTGCCTGTATCAGTCAATCGTTGGCAAAGTAGTTATATCTGTTTTTTTTTTTTTTTTTTTTTTTTTTTACTATTTATACAGTTTGTATTTGAAAAAAAAAAAAAAAAAAAATGCAGAAACTCGGGAAATGACGAATTTATGTGACCAGGCATCCCACGCCATCTACCTCAGATCCGATCCCGAGGACTTTTGAATCCTATATTTGGGCCCGGGAAATCCTATAAAAATAGGACAGAGTCTATAATTTGAAACGAACTGACCTGTCTGAACCCTGCTACTACAACTATTGCTACGCATAATTACTTAACCTTTCAACAATGCTGAAAAAAAAAATTGATGTCTCAAAATTTTGTTTGGATATTTGTCATGGGAAATGATGGGCGTGGGGGGGGGAGTTCTCTCAAATCCCTTTACTCTTAAAAAGGACACTTAAACTTCTAATTTAAAATCAAGTGAGCCCCATCTGAATTTAATACGACCGCCCATTCCATACAAACCTTATATGCCCCCGGGGCATAACTTAAAGCCCTTGCCTCAGGGCTCAGAGGGGTTGTCCCAACCCTGGAGGCATTGTTAGATGTTCTTTGGACTATTCTAAACAAATTTAACATCGCACAGTTTCAAATAGATACACTTGGTGAAAACAAGGGTAGTTTTTGCTACTTGACCTCCATCGCTATTGACTCTTTGAATAGTGACCAAATGAGAACCAAATGAGCCACCTCTAAAATTTGTACAACCACCCCTTCCATAAGAACCTTAAAGACCCCAGGGGCATAACTTACAAACCTGGCCTTCAGGCTCTGGTCGTTTGTATCAACTTAAAAATGAATAAAAGGACTGTCAAAATATCTATTGGATACATCTCGGGAAACCACAACGTGTTTTGTGTTTGTGGTGGGGGGGGGGTAGCTGTGCTCTGACCACTTTGACTCTTAGAAAGGTAACTTAAACTTCTAATTACCAATCCAATGAGTCCCCTCCAAAGCGTATCCGACCACTCATTCTATAAGCACTTTATATGCCCCCAGGGCATAAATTACGACTCTTTCCCTGAGAGCTTTAGAGGGGGGGGGGGTGTCTTCCTCACAGATATAAATTTGAAACCTTAAAATACGATGAATAAAGTTGTTATCTCCAAATTTTGATTGGAGGGTTAAGGAAAATGATAAGCTTAAAGAAAATGATGAGCGCGGAGGGGGGCTGCTTGCTCTCAAATCACTTTAACTCTTAAAAAGGGGATTATAACTTCAAAATTTCAAATTAAATAAGCACCATCTGAAGTTTATACGACCGCCCATTCCATAAACCCCTTATATGCCCCTATGGCATAACTTAACCCTATCCCCAGGCGCTTGGGGGCTGTGTAACCCCTAGATACATTATTATATGTTCTTTGGACTATTTTGAACAAAATCGATATCTCATAATTTCAATCAGATCCGTTTGGCGAAAAGAGGGTTTATCGGGGAGGGGGAGGGTCTAAATTCCCTCCATCACTTTTGACACTTCATAAGGAATTAGAACTTCCAACTTTGAACCAAATGGAACCTCTTCTAAAGTTAGGCAGCCGTCCCTTCCATAAAAAAACTTAAATGTCCCGCGATGTAACTTACAACCCTCGTCCCAAGGGTCTAGTGGTTTGTTTAGCCCCAAAAGCCTTGTTATACGACCTTTAGAATATTTTGAATACAATGACTGGCTCAAAATTTTTTATTCGATGTATTTCGGCCAAACACGACGTGTTGAGGGAGGGGGGGGAAGTGCCTTCTGATCGCTTTAGCTCTTAAGAAAATGCACTCGAAATTTAGATTAAAATTTAATCAACCGAAATTAACTGAAATTACCAATCCTATGAGTTCCCTAGTTAAAGATAGAAATGGGGCCACAATTAGTGATAAGGAATAAGTTAAAGAAAGATGGGTGGAACATTTTGAGAATGTGCTAAACCGAGATACAGTTGCAGGAAAAGATATAGATGAAAATGAAAAAAGTTTGTGATACCTTGGATGTGAAGGAAGATTTGTTTAGTGAGGACGAATTAGCGACAGTACTAAAAGAATTAAAAAATAATAAGGCTTCAGGTGCTGATAGTATGATTGATGAGTTTCTTAAATGTGGTGGCTGTAAGGTTAGGAATAAGCTACTGAAGATTATGAACATGATTTTTGAAAAAGGGGAAGTACCCAATGATTTTAGGAAAACCTTAATTAAACCACTGTATAAGAAAGGTGACAAGAGTGAGTGTCGTAATTATCGAGGCATTAGTCTGGTCTCTGTAGGTAGCAAATTACTGAGTAATATGATACTTTTTAGACTGAGAGATGTTGTAGACAAAGTTTTAAGGGAAGAACTATGCGGTTTTAGAAAAGGTAGAGGATGTGTCGACCAAGTTTTCACTCTTAGGTTAATAATTGAGAAGTCCTTTCGTTGTCAAACACCTTTGGTCCTCAGTTTTATCGATTATGGGCAAGCTTTCGATTCTGTTAATAGAAGAGCGTTATCAAAGGTCATATCTTTATATGGTATACCAGAAAAATACATTGAAGTGATTTGTGCTATGTACGAAAATAATACTGCTGCGGTTAAGGTAGGGAATGAGGCTAGCAACTGGTTTTGTATTAAATCAGGAGTTAAGCAGGGTTGTGTTCTATCCCCCTTTATATGGATCATTTTGATGGACTTCGTCTTAAGGAGCACAGGAAAGGCAATTTGAGACAACGGAATCAAATGGGGAGGAAAAACGCTCCTGGACTTAGATTATGCTGATGATTTAAGCATATTAGATGAAAGTGTGAGCAAAATGAATGAAGTTTTAGAGGTTTTGCGAGTTCAGGGTGCTAAAATAGGCCTGAAAATTAATGTTAAGAAGACTAAGTCACTAAGGCTAGGCATAAGTGAAGATGAACAGGTGACATTAGGTAACGTAAAGATTGATCAGGTTGGGAGCTTCAGTTACCTTGTTAGTATTATTTGTAAAGATGATGGGAGTAGTGAAGATGTTAAAAGTAGAATAGCTTAGGCCCATGGTGTTTTTCCACAGTTAAAAAAAGTTTGGAAGATTAGAAAGATAAGTCTGCAAACCAAGATTAGAATATTGGAAGCTACAGTGACGACAGTGGTCAAAGATGGTTCTGAAGCATGGGCGCTCCAAAAAGCAGATGAAAATTTACTAGATGTTTTCCAGAGAAATTGCCTATGGATTTTTCTGGGTACCCGGCTGACTGACGGTATTTCAAACAGTAGATTGTACGAAATATGTGGTTCAATCCCGCTTTCTTGGGCTATAATGAAAGAAAGGTTGAGATGGCTAGGCCATGTTCTACGGATGAAGGATGACACATTACCGAAGATTGTTCTTTTTGGCCAGCCGTCTGGGGCTACACGGAAAGCAGGTCGTCCTTGTCTGGGTTGGGAGGATGTCATAAATAAAGATTTAAAGGAAATGGGAACTTCCTGGGAGGGTGTAAAGAGGAGGTTTTAAATAGATTAGGTTGGAGGAGGAGCGTGCGTAGCTGTGTTGGCCTCAGGCGGCTTGGTGCTGCAGTGAGTTATTAGTAGTAGTAGTAGTAGTAGTATGAGTTCCCTACGAAGCATATATAACCACCCTTTCTATAAAAAAAAATCATATGCCCCCGAGGCACAACTTACAACCCTTGCCCTGAGAGCTGTGGGGGGGGTGTCTTCCTCAAATACATTACGGACTTCAACTACAATGAACAAAATTGCTATCTCCAAATTTTGATTGGATGTGTTTGGGGGAATGATGAGCCTGGGGGAGGACTGGTTGCACTCAAATGAATTGCGGCTCTTAAAAGGGTACTATAACTTTCAAATGAAATGAGCCCCATCTGAAGTTTATACGAGCACCAATTCCATAAAAACCTTATATGACGCCAAGCCATGACTTACAATCCTATCTCCAGGTTTCTTGGGGGTTGTTTCAACTCTTGAGTCATTGTTTTAGCATTTTGGACTTATTTTGAGCAGAATCGCTGTCTAGCAATTTTTTCAGATTCGTTTGGTGAAATGGGGTAGTCGGGGGGGGGGGGCTAGCTGCCCTTCGTCACTTTTCCAATTTTCAACCAAATGAGCCTCCTCTAAAGTTTATACAAACAACCCTTGAATAAAAACTTTAAATACCCCCCTGGGTATAACTTACAACCTGGCTCTGGGGCTCTGGGGTTTGTTTCAATCCCAAAATCCTTGTTATATCTTATTTAGACTATTTTGAATGGCTATCTCAAAATTTCTATTAGATGAATTTTTGGACAATACGACGTGTGTATGTGGGGGGGGGGATAGCTTCCCTTCGATCACTTTGACTCTTAAAAAGAGCAGTAGAGCTTCTGATTAACAAGCCAATGAATCCACTCCGAAGTTTATATGATCACGCTTTCTATAAAAACCTTATATGTCCCCAGGGCATAAATTAGAAACCCTTGCCCCGAGGGCTTGGGGGATCTGTTATCCTCAAAGACTTTTCGAACCTTTGAAATACATTGAATGAAATCGCTGTCTAAAAATGTTGATTAGAAGTGTTTGGGGAAATGATGGACGTGGGGGGGGGTCATTTACCCTCTGATCACTTTTGACTACTAAAAAAGGCACTAGTCCTTGCAGTTTCCAATCGAATGAGCCCTTTCTAAAGTTTCTACGACAACGCTTTCTATAAAACCTGATATCCTCCACGGGCGTAACTTATAGCCCTTGTCTTTTGGTCTGGGAGGGGGGTTGTCATCCTCAAAGACATAATTTGCAGACCTTTCAACTATGTTTAACAAAATGGCTATATTAAAATGTTGATAAAAAGCCTGTGGAGAAATGATGTGCGTGGGGGGATTCTCCCTTCTATTACTTTCGACTATTAAAAAGGGCTGAATCGAATGAGCCCTTTTTGAAGTTTCTACGACAGTGCTTTCTATAAAAAAACCTTATATTCCCCCAGGGCATAACTCACAACCTTTGCCCTGAGGGCTGTGGGGGGGGGTTGTCATTTTCAAAGACATAATTTTCGGATCTTTCAACTACGTTGAACAAAATGGCTATCTTGAAATTTTGATTGGATGTGTTTGGGGAAATGGTGGGCGTGGGAGGGGAGTTAGTTGCCCTTCAATAACTTTTGATTATTAAAAAGGGCACTAGTTCTCTCAATGTCTAATTGAATGAGCCGTTTCTGAAGTTCTTACGACAATTCTTTCTATTAAATCAAAACTTATATGCCTCCAGGGCATGACTTACAACCCTATCCCTGAAGGCTAAGTGGGATTGCCATCCTCAAATGCATCATTTCTGGACTTTTCAACTACGTCGAACAAAATGGCTATCTCAAAACTTTGACTGGATGTGTTTTGGGAAATGATGGTCGTGGGAGGGGGTTTAGTTGCCCTCCAATCACTTGTGATTAGCCCCTTCAATTTCCAATCGAATGATTCCTTTTTGAAGTTTCTACAAAAACTCCTTCGATACAAAGTGCCCTGGTCTAAAACCAAAAAATAAAAAAATAAAAAAATAAAAAATAAATAAAACGTTGTACCAACATCGATCTTTACTTAGGCTGCGAAATTTTTTGCCTCTGATTATATTTACATGCCTGTTTCTTTATTCATCCAAAACATATTAAAGCTGAAATATGAAATATTGGTCGGTATTAAACTTCCCATGAATGAGGAATTAAACATTATAACTCTTTGTTCACGAAATGAAATTCATAAACAAATTATTAGATCTCTGTAATAGCATATAATGCAAAGCTAAAATGATTATAATAGTAGACTTAGCTCAGATTTAAACTGAAACCCAACCTAAAACATAATTACGTTTGACCCTTTCAAGAGGAAAATTAGCTTGCTTTGATTGAATGTAACCAAAAGTTGTTTTTTTCTAATTCTTAAAAAAGATTCTAGAAAACTTTGTTTCCAGAAAACTAAAAACAATTGTTGAAAAGTAACAACGCTTGACGCCGTTTTTTGTTGTTTTTTTTTGGTAAAAGACAAAAAACCCCTTTTTAAAAACTATCAAAATGACAGATGCTTTAAGTCTATTTTATACTGAATGTTGATAGTTTGATCAACAGAGGAATATTATATATTTAGAACTATTATAGAAAGCCTAATGTTTTTGTGTAAATATCAGAATACTTTCTTCAGAATTTCTGATGCATTTGGGCCGAGTCACTCCTTATTAAACTCCTTATTCACTCCTTATTAACTCCTCACTCCTTATTAACAGCTTTTTCCACGGACTGTTTGACTAATGTATACATTTTTTTTTGCTTTGAAAAACACTTCAATGTGGGTTATTGTGCGTTTAATTGCTTTATCTAGTAATTAAACAAAAGCAATAAGTCATCAACTAAAAAGCTATTGCACTGAGGCGCTCCTTATTTATAGTTTGTTTCAATTCATTTAGTAATTAAACAAAGACAGCGAGTCATCAAGTAAAAGTATTGAATCGTTCATAAGAGTGTCTACCAAAAGAAGCCATGTGTTTTTCTTCTTTATTTTTAGAGTTTACTATATCATCATTTTTATATAGAAGTGTATTATAATCTTATTGTCCTTATTTTCATAAAAACCGTAAGTGTATTTTTAATGCATTCAAATGGTGAATGTAATACTGTACAAGAAATAAATCAAAAATAATTTTAAAAAATAGATTAATTGTAGGGTACCCTCATTAAGTCAAACTAGACCTACGTTGCCTGAGCAACGTGAAGTGTTGCGGCAACCTTTGTCCGGCTTTGCCGAATAAAGTGTTGCGGGAACAACACTTTGCTTTTGTTTCTTTGCTATCGGTTAAACGCTGAAGTTGTCAGCCTATCGCAGCTTTTAAAACGTTATGTTCAAAGAAGAACGCTATCAGTAATCACATGATCAAAGGCTATTCCTCAGCGTTGAAAAAACAACAATAACAAATGAATATCGAAAGAAGGAACTAAATTGACTTTGCAGCCAGTTGAACTTTATCCTTTTCGATCGTAGACATCGTGACAGATCAAGACTTGGAATAATATCTTATATAATCTAGTTGGTAACATAATGCTATCCGTAACTTTTCAGGATCAAAATACCATAGATGACACTATGAATTATTACGAAACGGCCTCGTTGTTTTACGTTATCGTTTGTACCCGTTGCGTAAACACTTAATTCTAGGTTACAGTGAGTATGGGTAGGCTACACCAACTAGCAAAAGTTACATACCCCTCTTCACTAAAGATGATTGTAGCCTAACAGACGATTATTACTTACAAGTCCCCTACATGTCTTACCACTGGAACCAACTCGGTCTTATCATCAAATATACTGGAAACAAATAATAGGTACACCAAATAGCAAAATTTGCAAACCCCTCACTGCCGAAAATGATTATGAGCTAACAGCTGACCTTTCCTTACGAGTCCCCTACATGTCTCACAATTGGTATTGGCTTGTTTTTGGTTTCAGTGTGTACCCTACTACTGAAGTTGTCAACCCCTTGAAACTTTCAAACTAGTATATCTGATGAAGGAAGTTTTGTATCAAAAAATGGATGGCATATACTTTGATCAGCTCATCAAGAGCTATCGATTGCCGTCAAAAAAAATTCTATCTGTCTTAGTTCAAAAGTTGATTTTTTTTTGCCGTAGGCCAACTTTCTAACGTCACCACTTAGAAAGGAGCAAAGGATAAGCTCCAATTTCTTTAGCAATGAGAGAACTTTTAAAGTTTAAGAGGCATATCTGATACCATTTCTCTACCTCAATCCTAAGTCCGAAAAAACAAATGATAAACCCAGCGAAAATCACGGCAGCACATTCGGACCCGTTGGAAAATGCCGCTTTATTGCTTCTGTAAATTTTTCTATTCATCACTCAAAGAATATATATTGGCTGTGGGGCCGGGTAACTGCCGCATATATTTAACACTTATAGATTTTAGTCCATCATCAATTTGAAAGTGGTGCCTGCCTGCTTGCCTGCTAGAACGGAGCTTTCCACTCGAAAGCAGAAACATGGTTTGATGAAACGAAATCTTGGCTACACAACTTCAGATACTCCTCTCTGACATAGGCTACATAACTCCACTTCACTTCGCACACCATAGGCTCTGGTTCGTGGACAAGCAAAAACCATCCATTTTGGCCCCAGGCAAGAATTCTGTGGAGCTTTCCAAAATGTAATGCCATATTCATCAATCCGGCCTGAAATCCACACTTTCAGTAAAAACCGCAGAGGTTAGACCCTTACCAGTTTCCAGGAATAAGCCGACATCGGCGACATAGAAAAAAAAAACGGGACAAAACCAAAGTGTTGCTCTCGCAACACAATGAGTCAATTTCTTGGCATGTAATTTTTTAAATAATTCAAACACAAAGTTGTGTATTAATAAGGTATGTAAGTTTTGAGATCAGTCTAAAAGAGCGTATTAAAGAATATTAAGCGATAGCTAGTGTTTTAACTGTAGTTTTAATATGACTTCAGATAAAAAGTCCTAACCATACACTGGAATACATCCAACTTTTCAGGAAAACAATTTTTACAGGAGAACTTTGACAACTCAGGTTTTAGTTGTTTTTTGTTGTTTTTTTTAAGTGGTTTGCTATTACTGGATGCCCCAAGTTGAAATTGTAATATTTTTTGGGTTGATCTTTTTAATATTATTGTTGTTTTATTTTTTTGCTTTGTTTTTTTACTGCATCTCAAATGAAGTTAGGGATTCTTCGTCAATAACTCTAAATGTATTCAGTTATATTTTTCTTTTTTTTCTTTTTTTCTTTTTGCATTTATGTTTTTTTATGAGAGAAGAAAACCCAGAGCTCAGTTTTACATATTCTTGCAGAGGATTGAAAACTGAGGAAAACATGATTGAAGTTAAATCTTCTCTAAGAGAAATGTCGAAGAAATTAAATCTCCACCAAGTCCTGCTCATTTTGCTACATATTTAAAGCTTACATTTGGTCAAATGTGTGATCAATATTTGATAAAATGTAACAGAATATCCAGCCAAAACATTTTCATTTTCACTATTTAAATTTTAGTCCCTTATAGAGGTTAAATTTCTGCTTTTAGTGATTTTAATATTTTTTTTAATGCGCTACAAACCTTTACAGTCTGACCTGTATGTTTTTTAATGATTTTTCCTACACATATGTAAGTTACTTCTAAAGCTAGCGTTTTATTTACAGGACACGAAAGATCTCATTCTGGAAAAACGCCGTTTAAGTGTCTCGCATGCGAGAAATGTTTCATCCAATCTAGTGATTTAAAAAGTAAGTTATCTAATGATATTTTGTTCATTACCTGGAATTTTCGACAGAATCTGGTCAATTTGCATAATCACAGTTAAAGTCCCTGGGGACTGTTGGGGTTTTTGTTGTCCCCTGATGCATAGCTATCTGGCCTTTAAACTTTTTGGAACAAAATGGCTCTCTCAAAATGTCGATTGGATATTCTAGGGTGGGGGAGCTCAAAATTGGGCATAGCAGAGGGACTTGTTGCTCTTGAATCTCTTTTTACTCTGGTAAAAGCAACTAGAACTTTAAATTTGCAATTAAACAAGCTCTTTAAAAAGAATTCACGACAAAGCCTTCCATACGAAGTGGTCTGGTAACAAAAAAAAAAAACTTTACTGGGGCAGTTCTGTTGTATTCTACTGTATACTGTAATCTTGTTTTCATTTTTTTTTTATTGACACGTCATGATTTTAATAATAGTTATTTACATATAGAGTCAGTATGGATTAGCTGTCAAATAATTTTGATATATTTCAAGAAAAGGGTTTTCTAGAAAGTAATCTGATTTTCCTGAAAGTGAGAGAGCCACTAGAACTTGTCAAACTTTCCCACTAAATATATAATAAGTAACTGTAATTATGCAAATTGAGATTTGTCCCACTTTCTGTCAAACTTTCGAAATGTATCAATAAGACCGAGATCGTTTTTGACAGTTGCCCACCAATTCGTCAAATGACCGCCAGTACCTTTGCGCTTATCTGATAAAGGAGCAGTGCGTACCATTATGTTCAAAATAGTCAAAAATTCAATTAACTATAAGTCAGGGATTGAAAGATCCCCCACAGCCTCTGGTCCAAGGGCCGTAACTTCTGCAAGTTGCTCATTGTTAACTAATAAAGTTTTTTTTGTGGAAGGGGTGGTCGTATAAACTTTGGGGGGGGGCAATTTGATTGGAAATCGAAGGCTCTGGTTCCTTTCTTAAGAGCCCAAAGTAATCAGCAACCATGGGTTGCACAAACTATCTACATGCGCATGCTTCATGATGCGGTCATTGGGGTCTTGTCAGGACATGGCCAAGCCAACGCAGTCTTCTGATAATCGTGGCTTTGGGTTCCATTTTGACTAACGATGCGACACATCAGCATTTGGGATTCTGCCGGAGCATCGAATTCTCGGGATTTTTTGTAAACAGCAGCGTCAAAGACTTCTACACCCTAGAAATGAAGTGCCCTCAGTTGCACAGTCTGAACTGCGTAGAAGAGAACATATGTAACAACCACTTTATAGACATCATTTTTTCTTCATACCATTTTCCCATCAGTTCCATAAATGGCAGTGGAGTTGAGAGAAAATGGTTTGGACTTAGTTGATTCTGATTTTTACGTCAAAATCACAGCCTCTATGAGAGTGTTAGTGAATCAAGATAGTGAAGCTGTCGAATTTTTCCAGTTCCTGTCCGTAAAGTATTAACTGATGTTCTGACTGTACACTTAGGTATATGATTTTACTTTTTACCTTGTTAATCTTCATACTCAGTTGCTTAGAGAATATGCTATTTCATTTAGCATTGCTTGGACAGTTGTTGGATCAGCAGCAAGAGCACTGATGTCATCTGTGTAATCCAGCTCAGGCACGTTAATGCCAAATCCCATGATGACACCATTAAAATTCGAGGGTGCTCTTTCTAGACCCCAATCTATAAAGTAGTTAAACAAAGAGGGGGACAATATCCACCGTGTTTTACACTACTATCCACATTAAAGGGTTCAGTTTCTTTACCCAGCCCTCATGCAGTCTATTTGAAATGCTCATAATAGGTCTTCAGTAGCTCTATGAATTCAACCGGCCTATTATCTTCTACCATGATTCGCCAATTGTTTCAATTCTCATAGTAAGTCTTCAGCAGCTGTATGAAGTCAACTGGCCTATTACCTTCTACCATGATTCGCAAACGGTTTTTTCTCGGTTTTGTAAGTTGAAAGCAGCCACGGAATCAAGAAACATGTTGGTTATAGAGATGTATTAGTGTTCGCACTGTTTTAGAATTATAGTCCAGGAAACTTGTGAAAACAAGGGGTCAACCTCAAACAAATTGCAATACAAATTATTTTTTCATTACCTGACATGAAAATATGTGCTGATTCCGAATCCAAAAAGTTTGGCGCCCTAGCTCTTTCACTAACTTGAGTTTTTAGAGGTTGAATTTGAGGTTGAGGCAAAAAATGTTGATAAACTAAATACCAGTAATTGTGATTAGATATGCTATTTTCTACGCTCTTTTTTTGATGATGAACATGAAACAAAATGTTTAAAGGCAAAAGCGTTGTTTTGGGCTTAAAGCTTTAAGAGAGAGTGAGGCTGGGGGAGAGGTTCAGCCTGCAGGTGTATATTCAACTTGTCCTATGGCAAAATATTTGCAGCCTTGTGCCGTGGTATCAACCAAGACTGGGTCCAGGTAAAGTCCACTATGCCTGGAATCTTGGTTTTGTGTAAGTGAGTAAGAATGAGGAGAATGAGGGAAAGGGGAATCACATATTTAGCAACAACCAAAAAAAAAATATTCGGTCGAAGAGGCTCCTTAGGTGAGACGAAACACTAGTTCCAAATAAGAGATCAATATAATCAGATACAATGCAACACAGAGATCAATTACATAAGTCAGATAAAAATCACAGTAAGACAGGGACTCATTGGATAGTGGCAAAGTGTCTTCTTCTTCTAGTGGCAAAGCGTCTTCTTCTTCTAGTGGCAAAGCGTCTTCAAGTGGTCTTCTTCTTCGCTTCCATCATCTTCAAAATTTTCGGTACCAACTGTTCCGCAGTTAGAACTCCTGGTTTCTTTACAATTGTCATAAGCCTAGGTACATTTTAAGCCATGTTTTTCAAGAACACTGCAGCGTCGAAGACTAGCACTTGCAATTACAGTGAAACACTGAGAGAAGGGAAGGCTTTACCGGTGATCTATCTGAATACACAGGTTGTAAGTCTCCTTTCTGTACAATCTAGCCAAACTCCAAAGGATTCAGTCGGCACTCAACATTTTTCCACGCTTGTACTTGGAAGTTTGCTTTAAGCGGATTATACTTGCAAACATCGCTTGTTGGTGGGAGCGTTTTTGCCTCTATATACTTCCATGAACTTCCAACTTTTTCGAAAAATTTCCTTTAGCGGACCTGGTTGAGACTTGTTTCATTTTCGGCAGCCTTAAATAAGATAAGCATGGCCTTCTCTCCAGCTTTTCTAATGTCTTTTTTCGTAGAAGGTGAATCTAGGAATAGTCCGGCGATATCCTGGAAGTTTTTCTTCTGTTTTGTGTGGTTCAGCGGTGTAGATTTTTCTATGCCATACACTAGTGAAGTCGAATTGTGTCCGAGAAAGGCATGAAGGAAAAGAATTCGGTCGCAAAGGGTGTCCCCAAGTTTCTGTTTAGCTGCCAATATATCCCACAGACGGCCTCCAGTTTTCCTTGACTTTGCCTCGGAATGGAAAAATATTGGTTTACAGTCTTGTTTAGTGTGGTACAGTAAAAGGACTAGTAGGCCCGTATCCTCTCCTATTAAAACAGTGTGTTGGCGTTCTGCCGACTCGATTATTTCGCTTTTGGCAAAGACCCACCGGTGTCTTACCGAAATCTGTTGTGTGGACGCGAATGCTGCTTTCTTCTTGTGAGTTTTCTCAAAAACCGCTTTGCATGAGCAAAATAAAGAGTCGGTTTTGAAATCGAATTGTCCTAACGAGCGATTTGAACTCCTCCTCAGGGACTCATTTTGCTTGACTAAAAATCCAAAGTGCTGGTCAATGGTCTTTGTATTTGTGTAAGAACTTTGGCATGACTTGTTAAACAATCCCTCACAACAGCTGTCACATCAATTTGTTTTCGATTTTTACTTGATCCGTTTATGCTTCCTCCTACTTCAGTCACAACAGTTTTCTCCTCCGCTTCGAGTATTTCTTCCCTAGAGATTAAATAAATTATCATTCTAGATTAGAATTGGTCATCTGAAAATTGAAAATCTTGAATTAAAATTGGTTGGAAAAATCCTCAGAGAAAAGGAGAAAATATTAATCAATCAAAGAAAATATTAAGTATATGAAACGCAAAATATCATTTTGCCCTTGGACAACCGAAGTCTGTGGTAAATCTAAAATTGGTAAAGACCTTTACCAGCATCAGTTAAGAAGTGAAATTTTCAGACAAAGAATCGTAGACGCGAAAATCCTTCGAAACTTGTGGACGATGACGATTTTCTAAAAAGACTTTTATGTAACTCAAATTTACTTCAGAGACTACCTCACCCTTTCTATCCTCAATCCAAGTTTCTGTAATGTTCTGATGTATGTGGTAATGTTAAAGTAAACCCCTAAACAGAACTTCCTATGTTCGGAATTGTCTTTTCAGGACGGCATTCTTTACATTAAAAAAATTTACCCTCAACCTAAATAAAAAATCAAATTTGTGAAAGAGCTAGAAAGGCAAACTTTTGATATTTGGAATCAGCCCACATTTTTTGTTAGCTAGGAGTGAAATAATCATTTGTATTGCAATTTTGTTTGAGGTAAAACCACATTTTTACTAGGCTAAACAACAAAGAGTGAAGATCTGGTCAGCACGCCGTTTCTCCCTGTATAATCTTCACTGGTTTTCACATGTTCGTTCATCCCTTGCTTCTTGGAACCTTTTGAGCGAAATTATTGCGAATACTTTGGTGGCTACGTAAGTGAAAACTGTAGGTTGTTAAGGCTGTTAAATTTCTCCCCCTTTTTAAATAGGCCTACTTGGATTGCTGGTTTTTAAAGTGAGTCTTCCAGTGATCAAGATCACCCAGTTTTGATCTTTGGTGCACTTCTGTGTAAGCTCGAGAATCGATGACTAAGGAGTACTAACGCTGAAAGATCACAATATATTCAATCTGGGCATCATTTGAGAGCCAAGGTTTCCTTTAAAAGGGTTTGTGGTGGAACATGATGTTAATGATATTAATGTATTGGATCTCAAGAGCTGGAGAAGTCTATCTTAGTTGAAGCACCACTGGATCTAAGTGAACGACCAACAATATCCCGAGCATTGGGATCAGTCGGGCCTGTACGGGAGTTAGTTTCGCCTGCTAGAGTCAGGAAGTCTTGTCTGGGGCATTTCTGCATCGTAATCTCCGGATCAGTTTAGACATATTTCTTATCAGCATTCAATGTCACCCTCGTTGTTGCTCGGTGTCACCAATTTACCTCGGTGTCACCTTTTACCTCGGTGTCACCAATGGTAAAAATGCTGGATAGTGTTCATTTCAGTCGTGGTCTGGTTATTCTCGGGTTTATTGGACTCCATTCAAAAAGAACCTCTTGTGCACGGTGGCCAATCACAAAGCCGACAGCAGTGTTGTTGGATCTATCGTACGCACAAGAACTGAGAAATAGGTACGAGTCGTCGGAATCACGGACTTGTATGGTCTCTTCGGACAGTCCTTTCAATCTTGTCTGACAGACAAAGAGAGTTTGATTGGTAGTAAACCATTTCCGTAGCCATCACTAAGATTGTTTATTCTCGCTTCAGGGATCTTACATTCCAGCTATAAACTCGGAATTCATTTTTCTGTAGATTTATTTCACAAGGAATAGCTCGGTCACTTGTCAATCTCGCCACTACTCCAGGGATTGGGATGGCCTCGCATGAACCCGCGTACGTCGTAGCAAGCACAATATTTGTGGGGGCATTCAATCGTTCATAGAGGTTTCGTGGAAATTTTCCTGACCAAAGGTTGCCCATACCCTTTGCCTCCCCCATTAGGGTCGAGACATTACTCTGCAGAGGTCGTTGTCCACAAAACCAGATTCTACGTCCTGTCGCATATGTCCTATAGAGGATCCTCCAACGATGATGTTCTGCTTCATATTGTAATTTAATCCATTGCTAGGATAAAGCTTTTAACTCACAGGATGTCTCCAAACGCTGGTGGACCCTGCTGAGTGTGCATTAGAGGGTCTTCTTCCTCCTCCACCTGTATTTATGGCCACTGGGCGAGGGTACCTGAGTTTCTATTATAAACTTCTAGGGACTAGGCTTCTCCCCTTGGTCTGCACCTCCCATTCTATGGAGGTACCATACAAACTACAGGACTTTTCTCTATCCGCCACCTGGTGACGCGAGGGAAGGTCCCTACGTAGAAAGTGTTTGAAATCCTACTGATATGCATAAATGTGTATTTGTAGCTTATACGAGGTCAAATGTATGGTCAATATGTAATCAAATGTGACCAAATATCCAGCCAATATGTCGGTCTATGTTTTGAATTTAACAGTGGTTTCTAAAAATAAATAAAATGAGAGTTTGATAACAAGATATAGATCAAAGGAAGAGGATCTGAATTCGTGTTCTATTTATATCAAAACCTTTATCACTAAAATTACCTATCAATAATTGTTAACATTAGAAATTTTGGTTATTCTAATTGATGAAAACCCCGATAATAAACCTTCAATTAATAAATATGATTTGTTTTTTACAATAAAATTTGATGACCAAATAAAATCGATGACATGATAATATGTTTCTGGTTTCAGGAGCTGTATGAGCTGTCATGGTTACTTTGTAACCCAAAAAACATTTTATTTCTAATATTTTATGTTTTGGGTGGAGTTGAGTGCATGTAATACATAGTCAAGGTTTGTTTGTAGTCTTCTTTCATCTAGTTCTGGGTTAAGATCTGGGTGGATTGTGATTGTCCCAGATCTGGTTAAGTTTTTAGGATCCTTAAATTAACTAAAAAAGAGTAACGGAAAGCTGTACAAGAGAAGTGCTATTCAAGAGAAGGCAAGTATCTATTATGTCTTGTTATATCCGAAATCATCCGAAGCTACTATGGAGCAAAGTATCAAAGTTCACTTCATCGTCCTGTTCACGTTCTAACCCTATTGATGTAAATACCTGGGAATAACACTTCTCCTCATTGTTCTCTGATAGCCCCCCACCACTGGACTCCACTTTTCGGCAGAATTTCTTTTACCATTTTTCTCAACTAGATCATAGCCAAAATCTTGTTTCTACTACGCCATCGTCAGTTCTTACACTAATTCATCTCCTTAAAAAGAAAGGCAAAGCTCCTGGTTCTGACGGACTTCAACCTGAACATTTAATTTAGGGTATCACAAAACTATTCGAGCATATGGCGTTACTTTTCGAAGCTTGTGTTGCGCAGCAATTCGTGCCGATTGCACTATGTGAGGCATTGTGATGTGTGTCCTAAAAAATAACAAGGACCCACAATCTTTTGATTCTTATCGTCCAATTACATATCGAATAGGTGTGATCATGGAGTATCATGAGTTTGGTTTTCGTGCGGTCTTAGTGTTGGGAATGCACTTGCAGTTTTCGTGTCTATTTTGGGGAGGTATGAAAGAATGAAGAAACCTTTATATGTTTGTGCAGAAGATATTTCCAAAGCATTTGATTTGATCCTACACTCCCAAGCTATTTTAGCACTTTTGAGGAGTAGGGTAAACCCATTCATTTGTGCCTCCCTGTGGCAATGGTATCAAAATTCTTCTATATGTGTCCGCGTCAAAAATATTTATAGCAGCTAAATTTCTGTGCGTCGTGGAGCAAAACAGGACTCAGTGTTAAGTCCTTCAATATTTGATATGCCATCCGCTGAGCAACCCACAGAATCCCGCATGATCTTATCGAGCCATCTATTGACGCAAATCACCTTTCGTATGCAGATGCCATTCTTCTGCTGTCTGATAATTTGCAATCACTGCAGGCTTCTGTGAACAGCCTTTATGCCGGGTTGTTGGACATCGGGCTGTTAATTGCTTCTGCTAAAACTGAATTTCTCGTTTTGGTTGTCATCACTCACCCAATTCAAAAATTCAGGTCGGCCCAAATTCAATTTTCGCCAGTGCGGGTCTCAAGTACCTTGGACTTGGATTCGGGACCTTGATTCGAGCAACAAGGTCACTAACAACAAATATGCTAAGAGAGAAGTTGAGATAGTCCTATTGACTTCTCTCTAGAGTTACATTTTATATTGAAAATAAAAACGCTTGGTCGGTTTTATAACTCGTTTCTTTTTTTTTTTTTTTTTTTGCTCCCTATGTATTTTTTCTTGTGCCATTATGGAAGTTTTTTACCTCTTCAGAACGTCAACAAATTTGGTCTGTCTTTCTCAAATTTTGCAAGTATTTTCTTCGTGTTCCTATTTGGTCTCGTAACAGTCACATTTCCAAACGTTACGGAGTGTTTGATATATGTGATAAGATGGATGTTCTAGAAGGCAGATTCAGACAGCAGTCTGAGTCAGTCGTAGATTTTCCGTTCGGGTGTATTAATCGTTTGTGAGTCATTGTTGGTGTATTTTTAGTGCTTGTGATGACAAGTGTTTTTATTATGTATATTTCTTTTCCATACTCCTCTAATTACATTTTTGTATGTCTAGAGGGTTCAAATAAACTATTATTATTACTGCTGAGATGACTTATTGGCAACCAACATGCAAACAGTGCGACTTGATTTAATTTTAAAGTGACATTTAGTTTTTAAGCATAATGGGCAAATTACATAATGGTGGAGGGCTGATCAACCCAATAACCCTAGAGATAAAGTTACTACACCGATCAGCTATGCTGGACAAAATGGCTGTCTTAAAATTTTGATTGGAAGTGTCTATAAAACTATGAGCTAAAGAGGAGGGCTTGTTGCCCTCGAATCACTTTTGACTCTTAAGAGGACACTAGAAATTTTAATTATCAATAAATTAGTTCCTTTAAAATAGCAATGATATTACTAGCTATGATAGACCATCGCTGTCTATGTCCTTATATGCCCTATATTGCTTATATGCCCTTTTATGCCTGCTTGCATATAATTTTTGATTTAATTGAAACTCCCCCTAAAATTTTGCTTAAAGTTTCAACTTAATACCATTAGGGTCGTTAGTTACAGTAACCGTAAAAGCAGCATTAAATATATACAGACTGTGTCTTCTGGCTAGTTCAAAATCCACAACCTATGAAGTTATGAAGCTGACATTTCAGAGAATATTTTTGTTGCACGGATGGCAACCTGCCCTCCGTACACAGGTTGTCAAAAGGACATATCAGTAAAATCTTAGGAATATTAAATTCTTTTTGTGTATAAGCTATCTATCTAAACATCTTTTCAACTCGTCATAATCCCCTTCTAGGTCTGCGGAATTAAATAGGAATATTAGTTGTGATACTAGAATTAATGTCATCTTTTCTTAAATATTATTTTTAAATGCCTGTTTTTTATTCCTCCAAAACATAATACAGCTAAAATATGAAATATTGGTCGGTATCAAACTTTCCATGAATGAAGGATTAAATATTAAAACGCTTTGTTCACGAAACGAAATTTATGAACAAAATAAGATCTCTGCAATAGCATGTAATGCAAAGCTAAACTGATAATAATAGTAGACCTAATTCAGATTTAAACTGAGTTCCAACCTATGACTTAATTACATTTGACCTTTTCAAGAGGAAAATTATTTTTCCTTTCGTTGCATGTAACCAATTTTTTTTTCTTCTAATTCCTGAAAATTTTCTACAAAATTCTGTCAAAATGAGTCTGACAAGTTTGACAAATGTAAAAGCACTTTTATCTAAAAGGCTATTTGTTACACACCTTGTAACTTATAGAAGATTTTGAAAATTCGAATCTTATAGAAAATTACGCAAAACTAGAAGAATTGTTGAAGCGTAACAACACTTGACGCCTGTATTTTTTTTTTTTTTTTCCTTTTTTTTTTCTTTTTTTTTTGAAAGAAATGGAACCCATTTTTAAAAGCGATCAAAATGACAAATGCTTTGAATCTGTTTTATGCTGAATCTTGATAGTTCGATGGTTTGTGATCAAGGGATCATTAAGATCGGTAGACTTTTATGAATATTTCTCCCTTTTTCAAAAATCAGGCAAATTTTCTCAGACTCGTAGCTTTTGGTGGACAGTAGTAAAATCAAGAAATGTTATATATTTAGAACTATTATAGAAAGTTAAATCTTTGTGTGTATACATTGTTATCAAAATGCCTTTTTTAGAGTTTAGGTTACTATTGGGCGGAGTCGCTTCCTAGTCGCCCTTTCCACGGACTGTTTGACTAATGTATACATTTTTTTTTTTGCTTTTAAAACGCTTCATTGAGGGTTATTGTACATATAACTGCTTAATTTAGTTATTAAACAAAAGCAATAGGTCATCAAACAGTTCGTGGTAACGAACTGTAGTAAGGAGCGACCCGGCTCAATAGTAAACAAAACTCTAAAAAATGAAATTTTGATGCTAAAAGATACATCAAAAGAATCGAATTTTCATGCTGATTCTAAATATATAAGTTTCATCAAATTTAGTCTTTGTCATCAAAAGTTACGAGCCTGAGAAAATTTGCTTTATTTTGGAAAATAGGGGGAAACCTCTCCTAAAAGTCATGGAATCTTAACGAAAATCGCACCATCGCATTCGGCGTATCAGAGAATCCTACAGCAAAAATTGCAAGCTCCCATCTACAAAAATGTGGAATCTCGTATTTTTTGCCAAAAGACAAATCACGGGTTCCTTTTTTTTTTTTTTTTTTTTTTTTTTTTTTTTTTTTTTTTTTTTTTTTTTTTTTTTTTTTTTTTTCAGGGGTCACCATATCGACCAAGTGGTCCAAGAATGTCGCAAGAGGGCTCATTCTAACGGAAATGAAAAGTTCTAGTGCCCTTTTTAAGTGACCAAAAAATTGGAGGGCACCATGGCCCCCACCCATGCTCATTTTTTTCCAAAAGTCGACGGATCAAAATTTTGAGATAGTCATTTGTTCCGCATAGTCGAAAACCATAATAGCTATGTCTTTGGGAATGACTTAATCCCCCACAATGCCTGGGGGAGGGGCTGCAAGTTACAAACTTTGACCAGTGTTTACATATAGTAATGGTTAAAGATACATCAAAAGAATCGAATTTTCATGCTGATTCTAAATATATAAGTTTCATCAAATTTAGTCTTTGTTATCAAAAGTTACGAGCCTGAGAAAATTTGCTTCATTTTGGAAAATAGGGGGAAACACCCCCTAAAAGTCATAGAATTTTGTATAGAATAAATTTCTTATAGAATTTCGTATAGAATAACGAAAATCACACCATCGCATTCGGCGTATCAGAGAATCCTACAGCAAAAATTGCAAGCTCCTATCTACAAAAATGTGGAATTTCGTATTTTTGCCAAAAGACAAATCACGGGTGCGTTTTTTTTGTTTTTTTTTTTTCAGGGGTCATCATATCGACCAAGTGGCCCTAGAATGTCGCAAGAGGGCTCATTATAATGGAAATGAAAAGTTTGTTCTGCATAGTCGAAAACCATAATAACTATGTCTTTGGGAATGACTTACTCCCCCACAATCGCTGGGGGAGGGGCTGCAAGTTACAAACTTTGACCAGTGTTTACATATAGTAATGGTTATTGGGAAGTGTACAGACGTTTTCAGGGGGATTTTCTTGGTTTGGGGTGGGGTTGAGGGAGGGGGCTAAGTGGGAGGATCTTTCCTTGGAGGAATATGTCATGCGGGAAGAAAATTTCAATGAAAAGGGCGCAGGATTTTCTAGCATTACTATAAAAAAAAAGTGAAAAAATAAACATTAAAACTTTTTTCAATTGAAAGTAAGGAGTAGCATCGAAACTTAAAATGAACAGAGATTATTACGCATATGAGGGATTCTAAAAATATTTTAGCATAACGAGCGAGGTACTTAGGAGGAGATAAATACCTCGCTCTTTATGCTTAAGTATTTTTAGTAATTTCAACTATTTATTCTACGGCCTTTTTTTATTCATGGCTCATTATTAAAGAATTGGGACAAAACTTACGATTTAGTGTAAAGAGCGAGGTATTAACGAGGGTATAAACCCCCTCGTATACATAATAAAAATATAAGAATATAAAAGTTTGTTACGTAAGTTAATTCTTAAGGTAGGCCTACGTATATTTTTTACTAATAAAAACGTTCGTTAAAAATTAAAAGTTCTAGTTGCCTTTTTAAGTAGCCGAAAAATTGGAGGGCAACTAGGCTTCCATCTCCACCCCTTATTTCTCAAAATTGTCTGATCAAAACTAAGAGAAAGCCATTTAGCCAAAAAAAGAATTGTTAAACAAATTTCATTTTAATAATTTATGTGCGGAGAGCCGAAATCAAACATGCATTAATTCAAAAACGTTCAGAAACTAAATAAAAAAACAAGTTTTTTTAACTGAAAGTAAGGAGCGACATTAAAACTTAAAACGAACAGAAATTACTCCGTATATGAAATGGGTTTTCCCCTCCACAATCCCTCGTTCTTTACGCTAAAGTTTGACTCTTTGCCACAATTCTACTTTTTAAAACAATTAAAAGCTTTAGCGTAAAGAGTGAGGGATTGTGGAGGGGACAATCCATTTCATATAATGAGTATTTTCTGTTCGTTTTAAGTTTTAATGTCGCTCCTTACTTTCAGTTAAAAAAATAGTTTTTATTTTATTTAATCAAGTAATAAAGCTACTGAATTGAGACGCTCCTTATTTGTAGTTTGTTTCAATGGGCTATTTGACAACTGTAGTTGTCATTGCTCTTTTTATTATTATTGTTGGTTTTTTTGTTTTTTTCTTTTGTTTTTCCTCGGGAAAAACAAAAAACGGGAAAAAAACACAATTTTGTTCCTCGGGAAGGCCCCTACTTAGAAAGTGTCAGGTATCCTATTGAGATGCATAAATGTGTATTTGTAGCTTGAACGATGTCAAATGTATGATCCATATGTAATCAAATGTCGCCGAATATCCAGCCAATATGTTGATCTATGTTTTGATTTCAACAGTGGTTTCTAAAGTTAAATAAAATGAGAGTTTTATAAGAAGATATAGATCAAAGGAATTGCATCTAAATTTGTATTCTATATATATATATATATATATATATATATATATATATATATATATATATATATAGATATATATATATGTTGGTGTTGGGGTGGCGCAAAGCGCCACCCCAACACCTAGTTGGTGGGGGTGCATCGCAACCCCCCAAACCCCCCCCCCCTCGCGCGCGTAAATCGTTACGCGCCATATTAGTTACGCGCCATTGTAGTTGTGTCCCTGTGTCCCACCTGTGAATATAGATAGATGTATATATGTTTTTAACTACGGAAAACTTGCGAATATACAACATTCTTGGCTGTCCCATTGTCTGTGCGTATAAATAGATTGTCAGGTTTACCGACTCTTGAACATGCAACATATAATTGTCCATGGGAAAAACAATATGTATTCAGATCTATACCTCATTATTCTAATGATTGCCCTTGAGCGTTGTTGATGGTGATTGCTAATCGAACATTCCCTGTGTCTCCGTCGTCATTTATATATCCCCCTGTGCCCACCGGCGTCCCCGTTGTACTTGTGTCCCTGTGTCCCGGTCGTCATTTATAATCCCTCTGTCTCGGTCGTCATTTGTGTCCCGGTGTCCTAGTCTGTAATTTCTCTTTGAGTTTCGCGGTCGTCATTTATATTCCCTGTGTCCCGGTCGTCATTTGTGTCCCGGTGTCCTGGTATGTAATTTCTGTTTGAGTGTCCCGATCGTCATTTATATTCCCTGTGTCCCGGTTGTCATTTGTGTCCCGGTGCTTTGTTGATGGTGATTGCTAATCGAACATTCCCTGTGTCCTGGTCGCTTTCTCTTTGAGTGTCCCAGTCGTCATTTATATTCCATAATCATAATCATAAGACAGAAGCCAGCACATCATTTTGCTGTTTTTTTCTGTAGTGAGTGGGAGCATGCCTCCTGCCGTGGAATAAACTCTGATATTGTCCTCTCGATGAAACTTCATAACCCAAAATCAATCTTGTTTCGATGCGAGTGTTCATCCTGCTCCAAGCGGAATGTAGCCCATCTGCAGCTACAAGTTAGGACAATGGCAGATCGCACGAAAACCGTCAATCCAAATGAACAGGGACGATCAACCCTAAATTCCGGCGATCAAGCACTGTATTCCCATGTGGCTCAAAATGGAGCAGCCGGTCTTGGTGCAAGTATACCAACTGCAGCCTATGTGACCAACCCAATCGAAACACTTCTATTAGCTGAAAAGGAGAAGCAATTGCGGGAAGAAAAACGACGTAACTTAGTCATTGCGAGAATTCCTGAGTCTGATAATCTTAATGGAATAGAGTCTCAAGTAATCATTGAACTTTGCCGAAAGAACAGCTTAGGTGCCACCTTAGAAATCGATGACTTAATTGAGACTAGGCGACTAGGAAGAACAAGAGAAAATGACAAACCAAGAAAACTCCTTGTAAAGCTCCGAGATGACGCTTCAACTTTGGCAAAACGAAATACCATTCTGAAAAATGCCAGAATTTTGCGAAATTCTACAGATCCCCAGACCCGCTGTGAGATCTACATAGGGCCTGATCTTACACGACTCCAGCTACAGACTCAAGCAGAAAGAAGGAATCTCGAAAGAATTGAAAATGCCATCCATGAGCGAGTAGCAACAGATCAAACACAACAATAGCAACAATAGCTCCAGCCCAGCGTTCTGCAACTTGAGGAGCCCATCTGACAATCACCAAGACGACCTGCAAAAAGGGAGGAAAACAGGTAAATCCCAAACCAAATCGACTCTGTCAAATAATCCTTCTACCCGGAAAGGGACTCCCCTGGCCACAGCAAATCAAAACAAATCCAAAATGCATCATCACCACCTCCACCTCAATAAATACTCAAGGTCTAAGTCTAGAGACTCTTGATTCTTCTTCCTGCAATCTGGAAAGAGGGAAAAAGAAAACAGTTTTTAATACGAAGCCAACCCAAACTTACCGCTTTCCAACAATAGCCCTGTCGAATGTTCGCTCTCTCAACAACAAGACAGAAGATATGGAGGTTTTCTTAAGGAAACGCGACATTGACGTCATGTGCATGACAGAAACATGGATTTCGTCTTCTGGTTTGGCCATTATCGACGGGTACTCCTGTTACATTTCCCCACGCTGCAGCGCATCAGGTGAGCCTATGACGCACGGTGGCGGTGTCGGTTTCTACTGGAAAGAAAACATGCCTCACAGGATCCTGGATGTCTCAGTGCCAAAGACCCATGACATCGAAGTTTCATGGCTTTGGGCACGACCAAAAGGCCTACCTCGTCAAGTGTCGTCACTGATATATGCCACAGTATATTTCCCTCAAAGAGGACCATACCGGTGACAACTAGTGGAATATCTTCAACAAAGTTGCGACCTCATCAGAACTAAATACCCATATGCTGGAATCTTTCTTTGCGGGGACTTCAACGACCTGAAGCCGAACTGGATCGAGAGCTCTACAGCCCTTCGTCAAATAGTTAATGTAAAAACAAGAGGAGAAAACACCCTCGATTTGATCTTCACTACACTTGGTGATTTCTACTTAGATCCCTCGGCGGAAGCACCACTCTCAACCAGCGACCACGCAACTGTTCTATTGCGACCAAAGTCAACAGTGGAACCTAGTAAACCAACCCAGTTCACTTACCGTCCGCTCACAGAGGAAGGCATAATTGGCTACAGAGAATGGCTCAACTCGGTATGCTGGTTCCGCCTTTTCAAAGACGAAAATGCAAACAGCATGACCGAACTCTTCTATGAGAAAACGACTCGAGAGTACGAACGATTCTTCCCTGAGAAGCGAGTTACAATCAAGCCACAGAGCAAACCATGGGTTAACCCGAACATAAAAGCTGAAATGAGAGAGCGAGACATGCTTTACAAGACAAAGCCCCATTGTGATGAATAATAAACGGAAGAGAAATATAGTAGTGAGACTACTAAAGCAAGCTAGGCGTCTGTATGGACACCAAAGATTCGCTAGGTTGTCAGTCAGTGATCCAAGGAAGTTCCACACAACTGTACGGAAGTTAATGGGACAGCAGAAGTCAAAATCCATTCTGAAGGACGAGCAAGGAAAGAATTAAACCGCAGAAATAATTAATGCCCACTTCTCAAATATTTGCCGCCAACAGCCTCCCCTCAATACTTTACCACAGAATGGTCCGATTGAAACCATCCCTGTCATCACAGTTTCCCAGGTCCAAGAAAAACTCGAACACCTAGATCTTAGGAAAGCCTCTTACCCCGGCGAAATTCCTATAAGGCTGATACACGCATGCTCCTCCTTCCTGGCCACGCCATTGGCTATGATGTATAACCAGTGTCTACTGGAAGGCGTTTTTCCAGATAAGTTTAAAAAGGCATTTATCACACCTATTCCGAAGAAAACATCACCGACCTCACCGTCAGACCTTAGGCCGATTTTGAAGACGCCCATCATCTCGAATGTCTTTGAAGACTTTATTCTACAGTGGCTACTAGCAAAAGTAGACCATAAAATCGACCCTATGCAGTTCGGTTTTCGTCGAGGGCACAGCACAACACATTATCTGGTCAGATTACTTCATGATCTACTAGAGCATCTAGCAATTTTGGAGGCCCTTGCTGATATAATAATTTCTGATTTCGTGAAAGCTTTCGATCTCCTTGACCACGAGACTGTTATCAATGAAGCCCGTGCCCTGGAGGTCTCGCAGTTTCTGCTGTGCATCATCGCAAGTTTCCTTTCTGGTCGTCAACAGTGCGTACAACTTGAAAACGGGGAAGCATCCAACTTCCAAGACATCACATGTGGAGCAGCCCAAGGAAGCAAGCTAGGTCCCATCTTACTTGTCATTGTAATCAATCGACTGATGAGACAACATAAACAAAGGTACAAGTTCGCAGACGACTGTTCAATAAGTCTACTACGATTCCTTCCACAAACACACGACCAACTCGAGCCCCTGGTTGCAGAGCTTCGGGATCAAGCTGATCAAGTTAAGCTCCAGCTAAGTCTTGAGAAAAGCTGTGTCTCCAAACAAAGAAATCAGTTAAAATACTCCGCATCACACTAAGTGACGATCTTAGGTTTGGAGATCACATCAACCTGATCACAGCAAAAGCAGCTGGTCTTCTAAAATCCTTTGCAAATCTCAAAGGGTTTGGAATGACAGAACAACTCCTTCTTTCGTGCTAAAAAACTTATGTAATGCCCATAGTCATGTACGGCTGTCCTGTCTGGCACCCATCGCTCACAGAGAAATACAGAAGTCAGCTTGAAACAATTCAGACAAGAGCCTGCAAAATAATTCTTGGATCAAATTACAAAAACTACGAAGAAAG
This sequence comes from Artemia franciscana, assembly GCF_032884065.1. Classification (NCBI taxonomy): domain Eukaryota; kingdom Metazoa; phylum Arthropoda; class Branchiopoda; order Anostraca; family Artemiidae; genus Artemia; species Artemia franciscana. The sequence continues at coordinate 10,557,832 of NC_088880.1, read as the reverse complement.
CTTGAGCGAACTCAGGCTCCCAACCCTGGATGAAAGGAGGCACGAAACACTGATGAAATTTGGAGCTGACATCCTGAAGTCCCCAACGCACCGAGATATCCTGCCTCAGTTTACTTCAGTGACTCACGCACACAAGACGAGGGTGGCAGCTTTTAAAGAGGGAAAAGAACTGTTAGAATGCCCGCCTACACACTCAACGACAAGATTTTTAAACTCCTTTGTTCCATACTTCGTGAAGCACTACAACTACAATGTCCTCAAATCGAAGTGATAGCTCATCATTTGTGTTCTATATGTTGCGTGTTTCTATTTTCTTTTTTTTGTTTGACGATACCCATGTTATTGCATTGTGATAAAGGGAAAGAATAAAGATTATTATTATTATTATTCCCTGCGTCCCGGTGTCCAGGTCGTCATTTGTGTCCCGATATCCCTGTCTGTAATTTCGTCAGTCGACAAACATGACGTCAGTCGACACACAAACATGACGTCACTCGACATACATAACACACAGACAACTTATTTATATATATATATACTAGCTGTTGGGGTGGCGCGAAGCGCCACCCAACACCTAGTAGGTGGGGGCGCTTCGCGCCCCCCCCCAAGCCCCCCCGCGCGCGTAAGTCGTTACGCGCCATATTAGTTACGCGCCATTGTAGTTGTGTCCCTATGTCCCACCTGTGAATATTGATATATATATATATATATATATATATATATATATATATATATATATATATATATATATATATATATATATATATATATATATATATATATATATATATATATATATATATATATATATATATATATATATATATATATATATATATATGACCTGACAGACAGACACACAGACAGACAACTTATTTTTATATATATAGATAGATATATATAAAAATAAGTTGTCTGTGTGTGTGTGGGTCTATCGGGTGACGTCATGTTTGTGTGTTGACTGACGTTATGTTTTCGACTGACGAAATTACAGACCGGGACATCGGGACACAAATGACGACCGGCACACCGGCACATAGGGAATATAAATGACGACCGGGACACTCAGAGAAAGCGACCGGGACACAAGGAATGTTCGATTAGCAATCACTATCAACAAAGCACCGGGACACAAATGACGACCGGGACACAGGGAGTATAAAGGACGACCGGGACATAAGTAAAAAAAAAACTAAAAAAACTAAAAAAAAGGTAAAAACTACAAAAAACTAAAAAGAAAAAAGAACTAAAAACTAATAAAAAAAACTATAAAAGCTAAAAAAAATAAAAAAAGGAAAAAAAAAATAAAAAAAGGAAAAAAAATGAAAAATAAAGGAGAAAAACAAAACTAAAAAAACTAAAAATAAAAAAAACTAAAAAGAAAAAAGAAAAAAAAACTAAAAAAACTAAAAAAAAAGTAAAAACCAAAAAAAAACTAAAAAGAAAAAAAGGGGAAAAATACAAAAATTTATTTCATCATATAGGGCCTACCATTTCAAAAACGAATGTATATACAGACCGGGACACCGGGATACAAATGACGACCGAGACACAGGTAATATAAATTACGACCGGGACACAGGGACACAACTACAACGGGGACGCCGGAGGGGCACAGGGGGATATATAAATGACGACGGGGACACAGGATAAGTTCGATTAGCAATTACCATCAACAAAGCTCAAGTGCAATCATTAGAATCATGAGGTATAACTAAAAAAACAAAAAAAAAGGTAAAAAACTAAAACCTAAAAAAAAAGACCAATTCAAAAACGAATGTATATACAGACCGGGACACCGGGACACAAATAACGACCGGGACACCGGGACACAAGGAATATAAATGACGCCCGGGACCCTCAAAGAGAAATCACAGACTGGGACACCGGGACACAAATGACGACCGGGACACATGGAATATAAATAAAGACCGGGACACAGGGACACAACTACAACAGGGTCGCCGGGGGGCACAGGGGGATATATAAATGACGACGGCGACACAGGGAATCGTCGATTAGCAATCACCATCAACAAAGCTCAAGGGCAATCATTAGAATCATGAGGAATACGGATTGTTTTCCCATGGACCATTATATGTTGCATGTTCAAGAGTCGGTAAACCTGACAATCTATTTATATGCACAGACAATGGGACAGCAAAGAATGTTGTATATTTGCAAGTTTCACGTAGTTAAAAACATATATACATCTATCTATATTCACAGGTGGGACACAGGGACACAACTACAATGGCGCGTAACTAATATGGCGCGTAACTAATATGGCGCGTAACGACTTACGCGTGCGGGGTCTTGGGGGGGGCGCGAAGCGCCCCCACCAACTAGGTGTCAGGGTGGCGCGAAGCGCCTCCCCAACAGCTAGTATATATATATATATATATATATATATATATATATATATATATATATATATATATCTATATATATAAAAATAAGTTGTCTGTCTGTGTGTCTTTCTATGGATCAGGTGACGTCATGTTTCTGTGTTGACTGACGTCATGAAATTAGTTGTCGTCATTTTTGCTATGACGGTGACGCTGAAATACCTGATAAAAATGTCGATAAGGGGTTACATGATATTATTGTAAAAAATATGATACATGGACCTTGCGGTGCACTGAACGAAAATTCACCATGCGTGGCCAAAGGAAGGTGCACAAAGCAATATCCTTGACTTTTAGTATCAAACACAATTACTGGCAATGATGGTTACCCACAATATAGAAGAAGATCTACTGAAGATGGCGGTAAAACAGCAATAATAAAGAAGCGTAACGGTACCACCATCGAAGTAGATAACCAGTGGGTTGTTCCATATTCCCCATTATTATCAAAAACATTTAATGCACACATAAACGTTGAATACTGTAACTCCGTAAAGGCAATCAAATACATATGTAAATACGTCAACAAAGGCAGTGACATGGCAGTTTTTGGCTTGCAGCCCGAAATCAAAGATTTCGATGAAATCGTACAATATCAGGCTGGAAGATACATAAGCAGTAATGAAGCTGTTTGGCGAATTCTTTCATTTCCGATACATGAACGTAGTCCAGCTGTTGTTCACTTAGCAGTACATTTACAGAATGGTCAACGTGTTTATTTCACGGAAACCAACGTGCAACAAAGAGTCCTGAATCCACCGGATACAACATTAACAGCTTTTTTTTCGCTTTGCAAAAATGATTCTTTTGCAAAAAAACTGCTGTATACTGAAGTGCCTTCGTATTACACGTGGAATACTAAAAATAAAGTATTTGAACGTCGAAAACAGGGTAAGTCAGTCGACGGCCAACCTACCATCTTCAAAGATACCACGATAGGAAGACTCTTCACCGTTCACCCCAATCAACATGAATGCTACTTTCTACGCCTGCTTTTGGTGAATGTATCCGGTCCGACATCCTTTGAGTATTTGAGGACTGTAAATGGTACTATACATGACACTTACCGTAGTGCATGCCAAGCTCTGAATTTATTGGAGATAACAACGTTGGAGAAATTTTCTTTTTGGATGCGCCAGGAGGTACTGGTAAAACGTTTGTGATAAAACTGATTCTGGCATCAATTCGATCAAAAAATGATATAGCGTTGGCAATTGCGTCGTCCGGAATAGCCGCAACATTGCTGCCTGGTGGAAGAACTGCTCATTCCGCTTTGAAATTGCCTCTGAACTTGCATTCTACAGAAACTCCCACGTGCAATATTTCCAAATCATCTGGGATGGGTAAAGTATTGCAGCAATGCAAACTTATTATTTGGGATGAGTGCACAATGGCACACAAAAAATCGCTCGAGGCTCTGGATCAATGCTTGAAAGATTTGCAAGGGAAGTCGAAACCCTTTGGCAGCACATTAATATTGCTTGCGGGAGATTTCAGGCAAACATTACCTATAATACCTAGATCAACTCCTGCAGACGAAATGAATGCTTGCCTGAAAAATTCTAATTTATGGGCACACGTAAAAATATTAAAATTAACTACAAATATGCGTGTCCGATTGCAAAACGATAACTCTGGTCAAACATTTTCAGATCAATTGCTGGCAATGGGAAACGGAAAGCTCCCAGTAGACTCAATTTCAGGACGTATACAACTACCTGCTGATTTCTGTAATTTAGTGACGTCCAAAAATGAATTGATGGAAAAAGTATTTCCGAATATTCTAAAAAATTATAAAAATAATAAATGGCTAAGTGAAAGAGCGATTCTCGCACCCAAAAATATAGACGTCCACGAAATCAACAATATTGTTTTGACCAAGATTCGAGACCAGGCAGTCCTTTACAAGTCAGTCGACACAGTTTTGGAACCAAATGAAGCGGTTAATTATCCATCTGAATTTTTAAATTCCATAGATCTTTCAGGGTTTCCACCACACGTGCTACAATTAAAAATAGGCGTACCAATAATACTTTTAAGAAATATAAACCCACCAATGCTTTGCAATGGCACTCGACTTGCCGTAAAAAAAACAATGTAAAACCTAATAGAGGCCACAATCTTGACAGGGCCTTTTGAGGGTGAGGCTGTTCTTATTCCTCGCATTCCCATGATTCCAACGGATCTGCCTTTTCAATTTAAAAGATTGCAATTCCCAATTCGATTAGCATTTACAATCACCATTAACAAAGCTCAAGGTCAATCATTAGAAAAATGTGGTATAGATCTTAATACTGATTGTTTTTCCCATGGACAATTGTACGTTGCATGTTCGAGGGTCGGTAAACCTGACAATCTATTTATATGCAGCGACAATTGGACAGCGAAGAATGTTGTATATTCGCAAGTTTTACGCAGTTAATTTGTATTTTGGAACCAAATGAAGCGGTTAATTATCCATCTGAATTTTTAAATTCCATAGATCCTTCAGGGTTCCCACCACACGTGCTACAACTAAAAATAGGCGTACCAATAATACTTTTAAGAAATATCAACCCACCAAAGCTTTGCAATGGCACGCGACTTGCCGTAAAAAAAAACAATGGAAAACCTAATAGAGGCCACAATCTTGACAGGGCCTTATGAGGGCGAGGCTGTTCTTATTCCTCGCATTCCCATGATTCCAACGGATCTGCTTTTTCAATTTAAAAGATTGCAATTCCCAATTCGATTAGCATTTGCAACCACCATCAACAAAGCTCAAGGGCAATCACTAGAAAAATGCGGTATAGATCTTAATACAGATTGCTTTACCAATGTACAATTGTATGTTGCATCTTTGAGGGTCGGTAAACCTGACAATCTATTTATACGCAAAGACAATGGGACAGCGAAGACTGTTGTATATTCACAAGTTTTACGTAGTTAATTTGTATTGTATCTATCTATCTATCTATCTATATAAAAACGAGTTGTGTGTATGCATGTTTGTTTGTTTGTAAAAAGAGCGTTTGCATATGACGTCATTATTAGTACATACGGCTTTGTATATGGACAGACAATGGGAAAGCCAAGAATGTTGTATATTCGCAATTTTTACGTAGTTTGAAACACATATATAAATCTATCTATATTCACAGGTGGGACACAGGGACACAACTACAATGGCGCGTAACTAATATGGCGCGTAACGACTTACGCGCGCGGGGGGGCTTGGGGGGGCGGTTAGCGCCCCGCCAACTAGGTGTTGGGGTGGCGCGAAGCGCCACCCCAACAGCTAGTATATATATATATATATATATATATATATATATATATATATATATATATATATATATATATATATATATATCTATATATAAAAATAAGTTGTCTGTCTGTGTGTCTGTCTGTCAGGTGACGTCATGTTTCTGTGTCGACTGACGTCATGAAGTTAGTTGTCGTCATTTTTGCTATGACGGTGACGTCATTAAAGATATTTAATCATGAAGTTAGTTGTCGTCATTTTTGCTATGACGGTGACGTCATTAAAGATATTTAAGACATATATGTTCACGTAGAAATCTATTAATGTTTAAGTTTAAAATGACTGATGAACTTACAATGGCAAAAGCCGATGAAGATGCTCAAAGAGTCTATGCCAAAAAACTTGCTGCTGATAGAGAAAGTCAGAAAAGAAAGCGTGCCGAGGAATCAAACGAACAGCAAGGAAACAGGCTTGAGGCTGATAGAGAAAGAAAGAACAGAAAGCGTGCCGAGGAATCAAAAGAACAGCAAGGAAACAGGCTTCAGGCTGATAGAGAAAGAAAGAACAGAAAGCTTGCCGAGGAACTACCAGAGCAACGCGAAAGCAGACTTGCTGCTAAAAGAGAAAGTGAAAAAAGAAGGCGTGCCGAGGAATCACAAGAACGGCAAGAAATCAGGCTTGCTGCTGATAGAAAAAGTAAGAAAAGAAAGCGTGCCGAGGAATCACAAGTACAGCAAAAAATCAGGCTTGCTGCTGATATAGAAAGTAAGAAAAGAAAGCGTGCCAAGGAATCAGGGCAACCTGAAAGTTATCGCCTGGCATTCAGGTACAGCCCAGTTGATGATTAGAGCTTGAGTAGATGTGTTCAAATCGGGACAATGTTTAAAATTTGTCCCTATTGCAAGGCCTTGAAATTCAATGGTGAAACAATAGGAATGTGTTGCGCCTCAGGAAAAGTTAAACTTCCTCTATTGGCTGCACCACCAGAGCCATTGAAGACTTTCCTTACTGGAACTACGTCAGAATCTAAGCGTTTTTTGTCAAAAATCAGAAAATACAACTCATGTTTCCAAATGACGTCGTTTGGAGCCCAAATCGAAAATCAAGATCAATTTATGTCTACTTTCAAAGTAAAAGGGCAAATATATCATAGAGCAGGGTCCCCCGACGCAGGGACCATAGTAGTCAAGAAGCGTCGTTAATTCTTAAATAAAAAATAGAGCAGGGTCCCTTTTACCATTCTCAGGCGAGAATCATAAATTTTTACAATTGTACTTCATCAGTGACAGGAATTCTGAATTGAATGCACGTTGCGAAATTTCTCCCAACGTTGAAAGGACAATCGTTTCCCAATTGCAACATCTTTTCCACGAAAATAATAATTTATTGCGTCTGTTCAAAACAGCCATCGATTTGATGCCTACTGATACGCATAAAATTGTTATTTCCGCTGACAAAATGCCTCCTGGCCAACATGTGCGTAGATACCATGCTCCAACTATCGACAAAGTGGCAATCATTATGGTCGGTGATCAGTTTTTACCTCGAGATATTATTCTTCATAATTGAAACGCTCAGTTGTTAAGAATTGCTGAAACTCATCGATGCTACGATGCCCTACAATATCCTATCATTTTTTGGGATAGAGCCGACGGCTATCACTTTAATATTAAATTGATGAATCCAGCCACTAACAAAGAAATGAATAAGAAATGCAGTGCAATGCATTATTATTCCTATAGACTAATGATTCGGCAGGATGAAAAAATTATATTTTAAAATGCCGTGAATTGTTTCACCAATTTGTCGTTGATATGTATGCTAAAATTGAATCAGAACGTTTGCTATATATCCGCCTGAATCAGACCAAGCTCCGCTCTGAACAATACATTCATTTGCGAGATGCAGTTATAAATGACGGTAATACCACAAACGTTGGAAGATTAACAATTTTACCTTCGTCATATGCTGGCAGTCCCCGTCATATGCATGAATATGCTCAAGATGCTATTGCGTATGTTCGTCTCTATGGTCGTCCAGATTTATTTATCACATTTACATGTAATCAATCTTGGGACGAGATACTGCAGCTTTTACTTCAAGGACAATCGGCGGTTCATAGGCATGACATTACGGCCCGTGTCTTCCGGCAAAAGTTGAAATCACTGATAAACTACATAGTAAAACTTGAAGTGTTTGGGTCAGTGCGATGCTGGATGTACTCAGTGGAATGGCAAAAACGAGGTTTGCAACACGCACATATACTAATCTGGCTACATAAAAAAATTACTTCGAACGAAATTGATGATGTGATTTCCGCTGAAATACCTGATAAAAATGTCGATAAGGGGTTACATGATATTATTGTAAAAAATATGATACATGGACCTTGCGGTGCACTGAACGAAAATTCACCATGCATGGCCAAAGGAAGGTGCACAAAGCAATATCCCCGACTTTTAGTATCAAACACAATTACTGGCAATGATGGTTACCCACAATATAGAAGAAGATCTACTGAAAATTGCGGTAAAACAGCAATAATAAAGAAGCGTAACGGTACCACGATCGAAGTAGATAACCAGTGGGTTGTTCCATATTCCCCATTATTATCAAAAACATTTAATGCACACATAAACGTTGAATACTGTAACTCCGTAAAGGCAATCAAATATATATGTAAATACGTCAACAAAGGCAGTGACATGGCAGTTTTTGGCTTGCAGCCCGAAATCAAAGATTTCGACGAAATCGTACAATATCAGGCTGGAAGATACATAAGCAGTAATGAAGCTGTTTGGCGAATTCTTTCATTTCCGATACATGAACGTAGTCCAGCTGTTGTTCACTTAGCGGTACATTTACAGAATGGTCAATGTGTTTATTTCACGGAAACCAACGTGCAACAAAGAGCCCTGAATCCACCGGATACAACATTAACAGCTTTTTTTTCGCTTTGCAAAAATGATTCTTTTGCAAAAAAACTGCTGTATACTGAAGTGCCTTCGTATTACACGTGGAATAATAAAAATAAAGTATTTGAACGTCGAAAACAGGGTAAGTCAGTCGACGGTGTCCCGGGCGGCATTTATATTCCTTGTGTCCCGGTCTGTATATACATTCATTTTTGAATTGGTCTTATTTTTAGTTTTTTACCTTTTTTTTAGTTTTTTTTAGTTATACCTCATGATTCTATTGATTGCCCTTGAGCTTTGTTGATGGTGATTGCTAATCGAACATTCCCTGTGTCCCGGTCGTCTTTTATATATCCCCCTGTGCCCCCCGGCGTCACCGTTGTAGTTGTGTCCCTGTGTCCCGGTCGTCTTTTATATTCCCTGTGTCCCGGTCGTCATTTGTATCCCGGTGTCCCGGTCTGTATATACATTCGTTTTTGAAATGGTATATGATGAAATAAATTTTTGTATTTTTCCCCTTTTTTCTTTTTAGTTTTTTTTGGGTTTTTACTTTTTTTTAGTTTTTTTAGTTTTTTTTCTTTTTAGGTTTTTTTTATTTTTATTTTTTTAGTTTTGTTTTTCTCCTTTATTTTTCATTTTTTTCCTTTTTTTATTTTTTTTTATTTTTTAGTTTTTTTAGTTTTTTAGCTTTTTTAGTTTTTTATTAGTTTTTAATTTTTTTTAATTAATTTTTAGTTTTTTTTTTCTTTTTAGTTTTTTTGTAGTTTTTACCTTTTTTTTAGTTTGTTTTTACTTATGTCCTGGTCGTCATTTATACTCCCTGTGTCGCGGTCGTCATTTGTGTCCCGGTGCTTTGTTGATGGTGATTGCCAATCGAACATTCCTTGTGTCCCGGTCGCTTTCTCTTTGAGTGTCCCAGTCGTCATTTAAATTCCCTATGTGCCGGTGTCCCGGTCGTCATTTGTGTCCCGATGTCCCGGACTGTAACTTCGTCAGTCGAAAACATGACGTCAGTCGACACACAGACACACACACACAGACAACTTATTTATATACTAGCTGTTGGGGTGGCGCTTCGCGCCACCCCAACACCTAGTTGGTGGGGCGCTTCGCTTCCCCCCAAGCCCCCCCGCGCGCGTAAGTCGTTACGCGCCATATTAGTTATGCGCCATTGTAGTTGTGTCCCTGTGTCCCACCTGTGAATATAGATAGATTTATATATGTGTTTCAAACTACGCAAAAATTGCGAATAAACAACATTCTTGGCTTTCCCATTGTCTGTGCATATGCAAAGCCGTATGTACTAATAATGACGTCATATACAAACGCTCTTTTTACAAACAAACAAACATGCATCCACATAACTCGTTTTTATATAGATAGATACAATACAAATTAACTGCGTAAAACTTGCGAATAAACAACATTCTTCGCTGTCCAATTGTCGCTGCATATAAATACATTGTCAGGTTTACCGACCCTCGAACATGCAACGTACAATTGTCCATGGGAAAAACAATCAGGATTAAGATCTATACCACATTTTTCTAATGATTGACCTTGAGCTTTGTTAATGGTGATTGCAAATACTAATCGAATTGGGAATTGCAATCTTTTAAATTGAAAAAGCAGATCCGTTGGAATCATGGGAATGCGAGGAATAAGAACAGCCTCACCCTCATAAGGCCCTGTCAAGATTGTGGCCTCTATTATGTTTTCCATTGTTTTTTTTACGGCAAGTCGCGTGCCATTGCAAAGCTTTGGTGGGTTGATATTTCTTAAAAGTATTATTGGTACGCCTATTTTTAGTTGTAGCACGTGTGGTGAAAACCCTGAAGGATCTATGGAATTTAAAAATTCAGATGGATAATTAACCGCTTCATTTGGTTCCAAAACTGTGTCGACTGACTTGTAAAGGACTGCCTGGTCTCGAATCTTGTTCAAAACAATATTGTTGATTTCGTGGACGTCTATATTTTTTGGTGCGAGAATCGCTCTTTCACTTAGCCATTTATTATTTTTATAATTTTTTAGAATATTCGGAAATACTTTTTCAATCAATTCATTTTTGGACGTCACTAAATTACAGAAATCAGCAGGTAGTTGTATACGTCCTGAAATTGAGTCTACTGTTTGACCAGAGTCATCGTTTTGCAATCGGACACGCATATTTGTAGTTAATTTTAATATTTTTACGTGTGCCTATAAATTAGAATTTTTTAGGCAAGCATTCATTTCGTCTGCAGGAGTTAAACTACGTAAAAATTGCGAATATACAACATTCTTGGCTTTCCCATTGTCTCTGCATATACAAAGCCGTATGTACTAATAATGACATCATATGCAAACGCTCTTTTTACAAACAAACAAACATGCATACATACAACTCGTTTTTATAGAGATAGATAGATAGATAGATAGATAAAATACAAATTAACTGCGTAAAACTTGCGAATATACAACATTCTTCGCTGTCCAATTGTCGCTGCTTATAAATAGATTGTCAGGTTTACCGACCCTCGAACATGCAACGTACAATTGTCAATGGGAAAAACAATCAGTATTAAGATCTATACCACATTTTTCTAATGATTGACCTTGAGCTTTGTTAATGGTGATTGCAAATGCTAATCGAATTGGGAATTGCAATCTTTTAAATTGAAAAGGCAGATCCGTTGGAATCTTGGGAATGCGAGGAATAAGAACAGCCTCACCCTCAAAAGGCCCTGTCAAGATTGTGGCCTCTATTAGGTTTTCCATTGTTTTTTTTTACGGCAGGTCGAGTGCCATAGCAAAGCTTTGGTGGGTTTATATTTCTTAAAAGTATTATTGGTAGGCCTATTTTTAGTTGTAGCACGTGTGGTGGAAACCCTGAGAATAATATCTCGAGGTAAAAACTGATCACCGACCATAACGATGGCCACTTCGTCGATAGTTGGAGCATTGTATCTACGCACATGTTGGCCAGGAGGCGTTTTGTCAGCGGAAATAACAATTTTATGCGTATAAGTAGGCATCAAATCGATGGCTGTTTTGAACAGACGCACTAAATTATTATTTTCGTGGAAAAGATGTTGTAATTGGGAAACGATTGTCCTTTCAATGTTGGGAGAAATTTCGCAACGTGCATTCAATTCAGAATTTCTATCACTGATGAAGTACAATTGTAAAAATTTATGATTCTCGCCTGAGAATGGTAGAAGAGACCCTGCTCTATGATAAATTTGCCCTTTTACTTTGAAAGTAGACATAAATTGATCTGGATTTTCAATTTGGGCTCCAAACGACGTCATTTGGAAACATGAGTTGTATTTTCTGATTCATTTATATTCCTTATGTCCCGGTGTCCCGGTCGTCATTTATATCCCCCTGTTTTATATCCCGCTTATTTTTCAGTTTTTTCCTTTTTTTAGTTTTTTTTTACTTTTTTAGTTCTTTTAGTTTTTACGTTTTTTAGTTTTTTTTAGTTTTTTAGATGAATTTTTTTTTTTAGTTTTTTACCTTTTTTTCTTTTTAGTTTTTATTGGTTTTTACCTTTTTTTAGCTTTTTATCTTTTTTTTTTTTTTTTTTTAATTTTATTAGTATTCTTTTTCTCTTTTTTTTTCATTTTTCCTTTTTTTTAGTTTTTTTTAGTTTTTAGTTTTTTAAGTTTTTTCCTTTTTTTAGTTTCTTTAGTTTTTTTAGTTTTTCGGCTTTTTTATTTTTTTATTAGTTTTTAGTTTTTTTTTGTAGTTTTTGCCTTTTTTTAGTTTTTCAGTTTTTTTTTAGTTTTTAGTTTTTTACCTTTTTTAGCCTAACCAGGATTTGAACCTGGGACCTTCATTCTCCGTTCTGACACCCTCTCTCACCGAGTGACTACTCCAGCATGTTCATTTTGGTGTTTTAAATGGTATATTATTAACCAAATTAATGTGTTTTACAATATACTAAGCATCGTCATAACAAAAATGACGGCAACTAATTTCATGACGTCAGCCGAAACATGACGTCACCTGATCCACAGACCCACAGACAGACAGACAACTTATTTTTATATATATAGATATATACTAGGTGTTGGGGTTATATATATATAGCTAGTATATAATATATAGCTAGTAACTATATATATATAGCTAGTATCTATATATATATATATATAACTAGTAACAGCTAGTATATATATATAAATAAGTTGTCTGTGTGTGTGTGTCTGTGTGTCGACTGACGTCATGTTTTCGACTGACGAAGTTACAGACCGGGACATCGGGACACAAATGACGACCGGGACACCGGCACATAGGGAATATAAATGACGACCGGGACACTCAAAGAGAAAGCGACCGGGACACAAGGAATGTTCGATTGGCAATCACCATCAACAAAGCACCGGGACACAAATGACGACCGCGACACAGGGAGTATAAATGACGACCAGGACATAAGTAAAAACAAACTAAAAAAAAGGTAAAAACTACAAAAAAACTAAAAAGAAAAAAAAAACTAAAAATTAATTAAAAAAAATTAAAAACTAATAAAAAACTAAAAAAGCTAAAAAACTAAAAAAACTAAAAAAGAAAAAAAGGAAAAAAATGAAAAATAAAGGAGAAAAACAAAACTAAAAAAATAAAAATAAAAAAAACCTAAAAAGAAAAAAAACTAAAAAAACTAAAAAAAAGTAAAAACCCAAAAAAAACTAAAAAGAAAAAAGGGGAAAAATACAAAAATTTATTTCATCATATACCATTTCAAAAACGAATGTATATACAGACCGGGACACCGGGATACAAATGACGACCGGGACACAGGGAATATAAATGACGACCGGGACACAGGGACACAACTACAACGGTGACGCCGGGGGGCACAGGGGGATATATAAATGACGACGGGGACACAGGGAATGTTCGATTAGCAATCACCATCAACAAAGCTCAAGGGCAAATGAGGTATAACTAAAAAAAAAGGTAAAAAACTAAAAATAAGACCAATTCAAAAATGAATGTATATACAGACCGGGACACAAGGAATATAAATGCCGCCCGGGACACTCAAAGAGAAATCACAGACTGGGACACCGGGACACAAATGACGACCGGGACACAGGGAATATAAATGACGACTGGGACACAGGGAATATAAATGACGACCGGGACACAGGGACACAACTACAACGGGGACGTCGGGGGGCACAGGGGGATATATAAATGACGACGGCGACACAGGGAATAGTCGATTAGCAATCACCATCAACAAAGCTCAAGGGCAATCAATAGAATCATGAGGTATAGATCTGAATACGGATTGTTTTCCTATGGACCATTATATGTTGCATGTTCAAGAGTCGGTAAACCTGACTATCTATTTATATGCACAGACAATGGGACAGCAAAGAATGTTGTATATTCGCAAGTTTTACGTAGTTAAAAACATATATATATATATATATATATATATATATATATATATATATATATATATATATATATATATATATATATATATATATATATATATATATATATATATATATATATATATATATATATATATATATATATACATCTATATTCACAGGTGGGACATAGGGACACAACTACAATGGCGCGTAACTAATATGGCGCGTAACGACTTACGTGCGCGGGGGGGCATGGGGGGCGCGAAGCGCCCCCACCAACTCGGTGTTGGGCCCCTTACTGAAAGTAAGGAGCAAAATTAAAACTTAAAACGAACAGAAATTACTTCGTATATGAAAGGGGCTGCTTCCTCACCAACGCCCCGCTCTTGACGCTTAAGTTTGACTCTTTCTCTCAACTCTTCTTTTTAAAACAGTAAAAAACTTTATCGTAAAGAGCGGGGCGTTGGTGAGGAAGCAGCAATCAATGCGTGTTTTGATTTTGGCTCTCCGCAGAGGAATAATTAAAACGAAATTTGTATATTTATTATTTTTTTTTTGCTAAATGGCTTTCTCATAATTTTGATCGAATGATTTTGAGAAAAAAGAGCGGGGGAGGAAGCCTAGTTGCCCTCCGATTTTTCGGTTAATTAAGATAAAGGCAACTAGAACTTTTAATTTTTTACGAATCTTTTTTTTTAGTAAAAGATATACGTAACTTATAAATTAGCTTACGTAAAAAAGTTTTGTATTCTCATGTTTTTATTACATATATGAGGGGGTTCGCCCCCTCGTCAGTACCTCGCTCTTTACACTAAAGCTTAAATTTTGTCCCAATTCATTAAGAATGACCCCTGAATCACCAAAGCCGTAAAATAAATAGTTGAAATTACTAAAAATACTTTAGCGTAAAGAGCGGGGTATTAGGAGGAGGTGAGCCCCTCATATAGGTAATAATGTCTGTTCGTTTTAAGTTTTAATTCTGCTCTTTACTTCCAGCTGAAAAAAACTTTTTCATATTTCTTTTTTCATTGTTTTTTTTTTAATAATGATAGTAAATCCTGCGCTCCCTTCATGGAAATTTTCTTCCACCATGACAAATTCCTCGATGGAAAGCTCCCCCAGCCTATCCCCCTATTCTCAACCTCTCCCCCCAACCAAAACATCCTACTGAAAACGCCTGCACACTTCCCAATAACCATTACTATATGTAAGCACTGGTCAAAGTTTGTAACTTGTAGCCTCTCCCACGGGGACTGTGGGGCAGTAAGTCGTCCCCAAAGACAAAATTATAAGGTTTTTCGACTATGCTGAATAAAATTGCTATCTCAGAATTTTGATCCGTTGACTTTGGGAAAATAATTAGTGTGGGAGGGGGCCTAGGTGCCCTCCAATTTTCTTGGTCACTTAAAAAGAGCACTAGAACTTTTCATTTTCGTTAGAATGAGCCCTCTCGCAACATTCTAGGACAATTGGGTCGATACGATCACCCCTGAAAAAAAAACAAAAAAAAACAAAAAAAAAAACAAATAAACACGCATCCTTCATCTGCCTTCTGGCAAAAAATACAAAATTCCACATTTTTATAGATAGGAGCTTGAAACTTCTACAGTTGGGTTCTCTGATACGCTGAATCTGATGGTGTGATTTCCGTTAAGATTCTATGACTTTTAGGGGGTGTTTCCTCCTATTTTCTAAAATAACGCAAATTTGTCTCAGGCTCGTAACTTTTGATGGTTAATACTAAACTTGATGAAACTTATATATTTAAAATCAGCATTAAAATGCAATTCTTTTGATGTAGCTATTGGTATCAAAATTCCATTTTTTAGAGTTTTGATTACTATTGAGCCGGGTCGCTCCTTACTACAGTTCGTTACCACGAACTGTTTGATAACTCTAAATATATTCAGTTACATTTTTTTAGTTTCTTTCATTTATGTTTTCTAATGAGAGAAGAAAACTCAGAGCTCAGTTTTATGTATTCTTGCGGAGGATTGAAAAACAGAGGAAAGCACCATTGAAGTTAAATCTTCCCGAAGAGAAATTTCGAAGAAATTAGAAATTTTCTAGCAAGATCTTTTCATTTTGCTGCATATTTAAAGCTTACATTTGGTCAAAAGTGTGATCAGTATTTGATAAAACTAGACAGAGTGCCCAGCCAAAAAGATTACTTCTTGTGATAATTTGAATTTGATATAACTTAGAGGTTGCATTTCTGCTATTAGTGATTCTTATATTTTTAGGAAACGTTACAAAACTTTACAGTAAGACCTCTAGGTTTGTCAAAAAAAATTTGTTATTCTAATTTTTTGTTATTTTTTTTACGCATATGTAGGGTACTTCTGAAACTCCCCCCATTGCACTTCCAGGCTGAAGGGCCTCGAGACGGATGTCAGCACCGCTGGTTCGGACTTTAAGGGTCTAGTGCCGCATCCTATACCTTATTTTTTGTTTACTTCTGAAACTAGCGTAACTGGCTTGTCATAACCTTAAATTTTCAATTTTATTACTTGGCAGCTTGAACTTTGAATTTGTAATCAAGTAAACCCTGAAAATGACCCCCAGATGAGGGTGCCCCAGTTTCTATTGTGGCCTTCTAGGGACTAGGCTTCTCGCCTTGATCTGCCTCACCTATTCTATGGAGGTACCCTACAAACTACAGGATTTTCCCCTATCCGCCACCTGGTGACACGAGTGTCCTTGGGAAGACCCCTACTTAGAAAGTGTCAGGTATCCTATTGAGATGCATAAATGTGTATTTGTAGCTTGAACGATGTCAAATGTATGATCCATATGTAATCAAATATGGCCGAATATCCAGCCAATATGTTGATCTATGTTTTGATTTCAACAGTGGTTTCTAAAGTTAAATAAAATGAGAGTTTTATAAGAAGATATAGATCAAAGGAATTGCATCTGAATTCGTATTCTATATATATATATATATATATATATATATATATATATATATATATATATATATATAAATAAGTTGTCTGTCTGTGTGTCTGTCAGGTGACGTCATGTTTCTGTGTCAACTGACGTCATGAAGTTAGTTGTCGTCATTTTTGCTATGACGGTGACGTCATTAAAGATATTTAAGACTTATATGTTCACGTAGAAATCTATTAATGTTTAAGTTTAAAATGACTGATGAACTTACAATGGCAAAAGCCGATGAAGATGCTCAAAGAGTCTATGCCAAAAAACTTGCTGCTGATAGAGAAAGTCAGAAAAGAAAGCGTGCCGAGAAATCAAAAGAACAGCAAGGAAACAGGCTTGAGGCTAAAGAACGCAAAACCGCGCAGTTAGATGAAGATTGAAATCTATTAATGTTTAAGTTTAAAATGACTGATGAACTTACAATGGCAAAAGCCGATGAAGATGCTCAAAGAGTCTATGCCAAAAAACTTGCTGCTGATAGAGAAAGTCAGAAAAGAAAGCGTGCCGAGGAATCAAAAGAACAGCAAGGAAACAGGCTTGAGGCTGATAGAGAAAGAAAGAACAGAAAGCGTGCCGAGGAACTACCAGAGCAACGCGAAAGCAGACTTGCTGCTAAAAGAGAAAGTGAAAAAAGAAGGTGTGCCGAGGAATCACAAAAACAGCAAGAAATCAGGCTTGCTGCTGATAGAGAAAGTAAGAAAAGAAAGCGTGCCGAGGAATCACAAGAACAGCAAGAAATCAGGCTTGCTGCTGAGAGAGAAAGTAAGAAAAGAAAGCGTGCCGAGGAATCAGAGCAACCTGAAAGTTATCGCCTGGCATTCAGGTACAGCCCAGTCGATGATTATAGCTTGAGTAGATGTGTTCAAATCGGGACAATGTCTAAAATTTGTCCCTATTGCAAGGCCTTGAAATTCAATGGTGAAACAATGGGAATGTGTTGCGCCTCAGGAAAAATTAATATTCCTCTATTGGCTGCACCACCAGAGCCATTGAAGACTTTCCTTACTGGAACTACGTCAGAATGTAAGCGTTTTTTGTCACAAATCAGAAAATACAACTCATGTTTCCAAATGAGGTCGTTTGGAGCCCAAATCGAAAATCCAGATCAATTTATGTCTACTTTCAAAGTAAAAGGGCAAATTTATCATAGAGCAGGGTCCCTTCTACCATTCTCAGGCGAGAATCACAAATTTTTACAACATCTTTTCCACGAAAATAATAATTTAGTGCGTCTGTTCAAAACAGCCATCGATTTGATGCCTACTGATACGCATAAAATTGTTATTTCCGCTGACAAAACGCCTCCTGGCCAACATGTGCGTAGATACAATGCTCCAACTATCGACGAAGTGGCAATCGTTATGGTCGGTGATCAGTTTTTACCTCGAGATATTATTCTTCATAAGCGAAACGCTCAGTTGTTAAGAATTGCTGAAACTCATCGATGCTACGATGCCCTACAATATCCTATCATTTTTTGGGATGGAGCCGACGGCTATCACTTTAATATTAAATTGATGAATCCAGCCACTAACAAAGAAATGAATAAGAAATGCAGTGCAATGCATTATTATTCCTATAGACTAATGATTCGGCAGGATGAAGAAAATTATATTTTAAAATGCCGTGAATTGTTTCACCAATTTGTCGTTGATATGTATGCTAAAATTGAATCAGAACGTTTGCTATATATCCGCCTGAATCAGACCAAGCTCCGCTCTGAACAATACATTCATTTGCGAGATGCAGTTATAAATGACGGTAATACCACAAACGTTGGAAGATTAACAATTTTACCTTCGTCATATGCTGGCAGTCCCCGTCATATGCATGAATATGCTCAAGATGCTATTGCGTATGTTCGTCTCTATGGTCGTCCAGATTTATTTATTACATTTACATGTAATCAATCTTGGGACGAGATACTGCAGCTTTTACTTCAAGGACAATCGGCGGTTCATAGGCATGACATTACGGCCCGTGTCTTCCGGCAAAAGTTGAAATCACTGATAAACTACATAGTAAAACTTGAAGTGTTTGGGTCAGTGCGATGCTGGATGTAGTCAGTGGAATGGCAAAAACGAGGTTTGCCACACGCACATATACTAATCTGGCTACATAAAAAAATTACTTCGAACGAAATTGATGATGTGATTTTCGCTGAAATACCTGATAAAAATGTCGATAAGGGGTTACTTGATATTATTGTAAAAAATATGATACATGGACCTTGCAGTGCACTGAACGAAAAATCACCATGCATGGCCAAAGGAAGGTGCACAAAGCAATATCCTCGACTTTTAGTATCCAACACAATTACTGGCAATGATGGTTACCCACAATATAGAAGAAGATCTACTGAAGATGGCGGTAAAACAGCAATAATAAAGAAGCGTAACGGTACCACCATCGAAGTAGATAACCAGTGGGTTGTTCCATATTCCCCATTATTATCAAAAGCATTTAATGCACACATAAACGTTGAATACTGTAACTCCGTAAAGGCAGTAAATACGTCAACAAAGGCAGTGACATGGCAGTTTTTGGCTTGCAGCCCGAAATCAAAGATTTCGACGAAATCGTACAATATCAGGCTGGAAGATACATAAGCAGTAATGAAGCTGTTTGGCGAATTCTTGCATTTCCGATACATGAACGTAGTCCAGCTGTTGTTCACTTAGCGGTACATTTACAGAATGGTCAACGTGTTTATTTCTCGGAAACCAACGTGCAACAAAGAGCCCTGAATCCACCGGATACAAAATTAACAGCTTTTTTTTCGCTTTGCAAAAATGATTCTTTTGCAAAAAAACTGCTGTATACTGAAGTGCCTTCGTATTACACGTGGAATACTAAAAATAAAGTATTTGAACGTCGAAAACAGGGTAAGTCAGTCGACGGCCAACCTACCATCTTCAAAGATACCACGATAGGAAGACTCTACACCGTTCACCCCAATCAACATGAATGCTTCTTTCTACGCCTGCGTTTGGTGAATGTACCCGGTCCGACATCCTTTGAGTATTTGAGAACTGTAAACGGTACTATACATGACACTTACCGTAGTGCATGCCAAGCTCTGAATTTATTGGAGAATGACCAACACTGGGATAACTGCATCAATGACGCGTGCGAAACGTCAACCCCAAGTCAAATTCGTGCATTGTTTGGCATCATTTTAACAACTTGCTCTCCATCAGCTCCTACAGAGTTATGGGAAGAATATAAGTCAAAAATGTCCGAAGATATCCTCCATCGAAAACAGTTAGAGACGTCAGATATGACTTTTGATTTAACATCAGAAATTTATAACTACACTTTAGTTATTATAGAAGATTTGTGCGTACGTATGGCAAACAAACCTCTTCAGGATTTGGGAATGCCTTCACCTAACCGTTTCGCTGCTGTTTCGACATGTGTAGAATTGGATCGTGAACAAAGTTACAGTACGAGTGATCTATTGTCGTATGTACAAAATAACATTTCCAAGTTAACGTCGGAACAAAAAGACATTTATGATACGATAATGCATTGTGTCGATAACAACGTTGGAGAAATTTTCTTTTTGGATGCGCCAGGAGGTACTGGTAAAACGTTTGTGATAAAACTGATTCTGGCATCAATTCGATCAAAAAATGATATAGCGTTGGCAATTGCGTCGTCCGGAATAGCCGCAACATTGCTGCCTGGTGGAAGAACTGCTCATTCCGCTTTCAAATTGCCTCTGAATTTGCATTCTACAGAAATTCCCACGTGCAATATTTCCAAATCATCTGGGATGGGTAAAGTATTGCAGCAATGCAAACTTATTATTTGGGATGAGTGCACAATGGCACACAAAAAATCGCTCGAGGCTCTGGATCAATGCTTGAAAGATTTGAGAGGGAAGTCGAAACCCTTTGGCAGCACATTAATATTGCTTGCGGGAGATTTCAGGCAAACATCTATCTATATATATAAAAATAAGTTGTCTGTCTGTCAGGCGACGTCATGTTTCTGTGTCGACTGACGTCATGAAGTTAGTTGTCGTCATTTTTGCTATGACGGTGACGTCATTAAAGATATTTAAGACATATATGTTCACGTAGAAATCTATTAATGTTTAAGTTTAAAATGACTGATGAACTTACAATGGCAAAAGCCGATGAAGATGCTCAAAGAGTTTATGCCAAAAAACTTGCTGCTGATAGAGAAAGTCAGAAAAGAAAGCGTGCCGAGGAATCAAAAGAACAGCAAGGAAACAGGCTTGAGGCTAAAGAACGCAAAACCGCGCAGTTAGATGAAGATCCACCTGGACAGCGAGAGTCAAAACATATCAAAACTGAAAATGATAGCGATGATGATTGGGTTTGGGATTTTGACTTGGATAAGGTCATCAATGCCTACCAGATTTTAGTTAAAAAAACAAAGGTTCGGCGATATGTATTTCATAGTGAAGCTATGAAATATAATTCTTTAGTAAATAAAGAAGAAATAGAAAACTGAAAAAAGAAAAAATGTAAAAAACTAAAAAATACTAAAAAGAAAAAACACTCAAAGAGAAATTACAGACCGGGACACAAATGACGACCGGGACAGAGGGAATATAAATAACGACCGGGACACTCAAAGAGAAATTACAGACTGGGATACCGGGACACAAATGACGACCGGGACACAGGGAATATAAATGACGACCAGGACACAGGTATTTAAGAATATCGTTCAAAGACAAATTTTTAATTGTAAGAAGACCGTTGAAAGAGAAATTTCTAATTGTAAAATGACTGAAGAACCCACAATGGCAACGGTACCACCATCGAAGTAGATAACCAGTGGGTTGTTCCATATTCCCCATTAGTGCGAAACGTCAACCCCAAGTCAAATTCGTGCATTGTTTGGCATCATTTTAACAACTTGCTCTCCATCAGCTCCTACAGAGTTATGGGAAAAATATAAGTCAAAAATGTCCGAAGATATACTCCATCGAAAACAGTTAGAGACGTCAGATATGACTTTTGATTTTACATCAGAAATTTATAACTACACTTTAGTTATTATAGAAGATTTGTGCGTACGTATGGCAAACAAACCTCTTCAGGATTTGGGAATGCCTTCACCTAACCGTATCGCTGCTGTTTCGACATGTGTAGAATTGGATCGTGAACAAAGTTACAGTACGAGTGATCTATTGTCGTATGTACAAAATAACATTTCCAAGTTAACGTCGGAACAAAAAGATATTTATGATACGATAGACTCAATTTCAGGACGTATACAACTACCTGCTGATTTCTGTAATTTAGTGACGTCTAAAAATGAATTGATTGAAAAAGTATTTCCGAATATTCTAAAAAATTATAAAAATAATAAATGGCTAAGTGAAAGAGCGATTCTCGCACCTAAAAATATAGACGTCCACGAAATCAACAATATTGTTTTGACCAAGATTCGACACCAGGCAGTCCTTTACAAGTCAGTCGACACAGTTTTGGAACCAAATGAAGCGGTTAATTATCCATCTGAATTTTTAAATTCCATAGATCTTTCAGGGTTTCCACCACACGTGCTACAACTAAAAATAGGCGTACCAATAATACCTTTAAGAAATATCAACCCACCAAAGCTTTGCAATGGCACGCGACTTGCCGTAAAAAAAAACAATGGAAAACCTAATAGAGGCCACAATCTTGACAGGGCCTTTTGAGGGTGAGGCTGTTCTTATTCCTCGCATTCCCATAATTCCAACGGATCTGCCTTTCGAATTTAAAAGATTGCAATTCCCAATTCGATTAGCATTTGCAATCACCATTAACAAAGCTCAAGGTCAATCATTAGAAAAATGTGGTATAGATCTTAATACTGATTGTTTTTCCCATGGACAATTGTACGTTGCATGTTCGAGGGTCGGTAAACCTGACAATCTATTTATATGCAGCGACAATTGGACAGCGAAGAATGTTGTATATTCGCAAGTTTTACGCAGTTAATTTGTATTGTATCTATCTATCTATCTATCTATATAAAAACGAGTTGTGTGTATGCATGTTTGTTTGTTTGTAAAAAGAGCGTTTGCATATGACGTCATTATTAGTACATACGGCTTTGTATATGCACAGACAATGGGAAAGCCAAGAATGTTGTATATTCGCAATTTTTACGTAGTTTAACTCCTGCAGACGAAATGAATGCTTGCCTGAAAAATTCTAATTTATGGGCACACGTAAAAATATTAAAATTAACTACAAATATGCGTGTCCGATTGCAAAACGATGACTCTGGTCAAACATTTTCAGATCAATTGCTGGCAATTGGAAACGGAAAGCTCCCAGTAGTGGGAAAGCCAAAAATGTTGTATATTCGCAATTTTTACGTAGTTTGAAACACATATATAAATCTATCTATATTCACAGGTGGGACACAGGGACACAACTACAATGGCGCGTAACTAATATGGCGCGCAACGACTTACGCTCGCGGGGGGGGCTTGGGGGGGCGCGAAGCGCCCCACCAACTAGGTGTTGGGGTGGCGCGAAGCGCCACCCCAATAGCTAATTACCTATAATACCTAGATCAACTCCTGCAGACGAAATGAATGCTTGCCTGAAAAATTCTAATTTATGGGCACACGTAAAAATATTAAAATTAACTACAAATATGCGTGTCCGATTGCAAAACGATGACTCTGGTCAAACATTTTCAGATCAATTGCTGGCAATTGGAAACGGAAAGCTCCCAGTTGACTCAATTTCAGGACGTATACAACTACCTGCTGATTTCTGTAATTTAGTGACGTCCAAAAATGAATTGATTGAAAAAGTATTTCCGAATATTCTAAAAAATTATAAAAATAATAAATGGCTAAGTGAAAGAGCGATTCTCGCACCCAAAAATATAGACGTCCACGAAATCAACAATATTGTTTTGACCAAGATTCGAGACCAGGCAGTCCTTTACAAGTCAGTCGACACAGTTTTGGAACCAAATGAAGCGGTTAATTATCCATCTGAATTTTTAAATTCCATAGATCTTTCAGGGTTTCCACCACACGTGCTACAACTAAAAATAGGCGTACCAATAATACTTTTAAGAAATATCAACCCACCAAAGCTTTGCAATGGCACGCGACTTGCCGTAAAAAAAACAATGGAAAACCTAATAGAGGCCACAATCTTGACAGGGCCTTTTGAGGGTGAGGCTGTTCTTATTCCTCGCATTCCCATGATTCCAACGGATCTGCCTTTTCAATTTAAAAGATTGCAATTCCCAATTCGATTAGCATTTGCAATCACCATTAACAAAGCTCAAGGTCAATCATTAGAAAAATGTTGTATAGATCTTAATACTGATTGTTTTTCCCATGGACAATTGTACGTTGCATGTTCGAGGGTCGGTAAACCTGACAATCTATTTATATGCAGCGACAATTGGACAGCGAAGAATGTTGTATATTCGCAAGTTTTACGCAGTTAATTTGTATTGTATCCATCTATCTATCTATCTATATAAAAACGAGTTGTGTGTATGCATGTCTGTTTGTTTGTAAAAAGAGCGTTTGCATATGACGTCATTATTAGTACATACGGCTTTGTATATGCACAGACAATGGGAAAGCCAAGAATGTTGTATATTCGCAATTTTTACGTAGTTTAACTCCTGCAGACGAAATGAATGCTTGCCTGAAAAATTCTAATTTATGGGCACACGTAAAAATATTAAAATTAACTACAAATATGCGTGTCCGATTGCAAAACGATGACTCTGGTCAAACATTTTCAGATCAATTGCTGGCAATTGGAAACGGAAAGCTCCCAGTAGATGGAAAGCCAAGAATATTGTATATTCGCAATTTTTACGTAGTTTGAAACACATATATAAATCTATCTATATTCACAGGTGGGACACAGGGACACAACTACAATGGCGCGTAACTAATATGGCGCGTAACGACTTACGCGCGCGGGGGGGCTTTGGGGGGGGGCGCGAAGCGCCCCTCCAACAGCTAGTATATATATATATATATATATATATATATATATATATATATATATATATATATATATATATATATATATATATATATATATCAAAATCATTATCACTAAAATTGCCCATCAATAATTGTTAACATTAGAAACTTAGACTATTCTAATTAGTGAAAACTCCGATAATAAACCTTCAATTAAATATGATTTGTTTTTTACAATAGAATTTGATAATCAAATTAAGTTGATGGCATGATAATATGTTTCTGGTTTCAGGAGCTGTCGGACCTGTCTTGATTAATTTTATTGCCCAAAAGACATTTTATTTCTAATATATTATGTTTTTGGTGGAGTTTCGTGCATGCTGTACATTGTGAAGATTTGTTTACTTTCTTCTTTCATTTAGATTGGTGACTAACGACTGTTCTATATTATTGAAGTTTGTGTTTTCTAAATTAGCAAATAATGGTGACTGACAAATAATGGTGGCAAATAACGGCTGGATTGTATTTACTCTGTCGGGATCTGTTGTCAAAATTTGTGACAAACTTTCATTTACGCCGGGTCATTTAGATTAATTTTTTTTTTATTTAGTGTACGATCTCTGTTGTTTTTTCCTTTTAGTACTATGAGTTC
The DNA here is from genome assembly GCF_032884065.1 of Artemia franciscana. NCBI lineage: Eukaryota > Metazoa > Arthropoda > Branchiopoda > Anostraca > Artemiidae > Artemia > Artemia franciscana. Next base: position 10,532,341 of record NC_088880.1, on the reverse strand, counting down.
TTTATATTTTTCCTTAGTCATTTGTTGTAACAATTATTATCTAGCTATCAAACAGTTCGTGGTAACGAACTATAGTAAGAAGCGACCCGGCTCAATAGTAAACGAAACTCTAAAAAACGGTCTTTTTTCAGGGGTCATCGTATCGACCAAGTGGTCCTAGAATGTCGTGAGAGGGCTCATTCTAACGGAAATGAAAAGTACTAGTGCCCTTTTTAAGTGACCAAAAAAATTAGAGGGCACCTAGGCCCCCTCCCACGCTCAGTTTTTTCCCAAAGTCAACGGATCAAAATTTTGAGATGGCCATTTTGTTCCGCATAGTCAAAAACCATAATAACTATGTCTTTGGGAATGACTTACTCCCCCACAATCCCTGGAGGAGGGGCCGTAAGTTACAAACTTTGACCAGTGTTTACATACAGTAATGGTGATTGGGAAGTGTACAGACGTTTTCATGGGGATTTTCTTGGTTTGGGGGTGGGGTTCAGGGGAGGGGGCTATTTGGCAGTATCTTTTCTTGGAGGAATATGTCATGGGGGAAGAAAAATTCAATGAAAAGGGTGCAGGATTTTCTTGCATTGCTATAAAAAAAAAAAAAAATGAAAAAATAAACATGAAACCTTTTTTCAGTTGAAAATTGGGTTGTCCCCTCCGTAATCCCTCGCTCTTTACGCTAAAGTTTGACTCTTTGCCACAATTCTACTTTTTAAAACAATTAAAAGCTTTAGCTTAAAGAGTGAGGCGTTGAGGAGGGGAAAACCCATTTCACATACGGAGTAATTTCTGTTCGTTTTAAGTTCTAATGTCGCTCCCTACTTTCAGTTAAAAAAACTAGTTTTTATTATATTTAATCTATCCAAACGTCTTTTCAACCCATCGTAATCCCCTTCTAGGTTTGCAGAGTTAATTAGTTATATTACTTGTAATACTAGAATTAATGTCATAGATATTAATTTGAAAAAACGTTTTCCACAAAATAAGTTTTTTTAAGAAAAGTAAAGAACTCAATTAAACCAAAAATTAACAAAAATAGAATCAAATAATCTTCCAAGCATACAAAAATAAAAAATCAGCATAAAAAAATAACCGAAACCAAAAATGAACAGAAATTACATTAAATAACCGAGTCAAACTCAGAACGAGCTGAAATTAACATGAGTAGTGTTCAAAACCCCTGTGGTTTCTAAAATTTGTACTTTTATAATTAATTTAGATTTTAATGATTGAATATCAGCATACTTATATTAAACTGACAATACATGTTCATTTGAATTTTTTCAGTTGAGTGCAAATTTTATTCTAGCTTTTAGAAAGCACAGGGGTTTTGAGTAGCCCCAATAGTTTAAACCTAATACCCACAGTTGTTCTAGGTATATTGTTGAGATGTCTTATTGACAAGCAGCATGCAAACAGTGAGTTTTGATTTAGTTTTAAAGCAACATTTAGTTTTTAAGTATAATGGATAAATTACATAATTTGGGAGGGCTGACCCACCCAATAACCCTAGAGATAAAGTTACTAGACCGTTAATCTATGCTGAAAAAAATGGCTATCTTAAAATTTTGATTGGAAATGTCTGGAAAATTATGATCAAAAGAAGAGGGCTGATTGACCTCCTATCACTTTTGACTCTTAAGAGGACACTAGAACTTTTAATTTTCAATCAAATTATCTCCTTTAAAATATCAATGATGTTACTAGCTATGATAGAGCATCGCTGTCTATGTCCTTATATGCCCTATATTGCTTGTATGCCCTTTTAATACCGGCATGCATATAATTTTGTCGTTTAATCGACCCCCCCCCCCTAAACGCTCCATACAAGTTTCAACTTAATACCATTAGGGTCGTTAATTACACTAACCGTAAAAGCAGCATGAAATGTATACACACTGTGTCTTCTGGCCAGTTCAAAATCCACAACCTATGGTTGTTCATACTGGTATGAAGGTGAGATTTTCAGAGAATATTTTTGTTGTACGGATGGCAACCTGCCCTGCGTATGCAGGTTGTCAAAAGGGCATCCCAGCAAAATCTTAGGAACATTAAATTCTTTTAGTGTATAAGCTCTGTTTGCTTTTTACTTTGAGTATTACGAGTTCCGTCTATATTTCTTTAATCGATTGTTGTCGTAATTATTTTTTAGCTATCTATCTAATCATGTTTTCAACCTATCGTAATCTCCTAGGTCTGTAGAATTAAATAGGAATATTAGTTGTTACACTAAAATTAATTTCATCTTTTCTTAAATATTATATTTACATGCCTGTTTTTTGTTCCTCCAAAACATATTACAGCTAAAATGTGAAATATTGATAATTTACTTACCATTTGTTCCTTTATTTACCTTTGTTCACGAACTGGAATTTATGGAGAAATTATAAGATCTCTGTAATAGCATATAACGCAAAGCTAAACTGACAGTAATAGTAAACCTATCTCAGATTTAAACTGAAATCCAACCTGAAATATTATTACATCTAACCCTTTCAAGAGGAAAATTAGCTTGCTTTGATTGAATGTAACCAAAAGTTTTTTTCTAATTCCTAAAAAAATTCTAGAAAACTCCTTATGTTTCTATAAAAACTAAAAAGAATTGTTGAAAAGTAACAGCGCTTTTCGCCTTTTTTTGTAAAAAACAGAATATCCATTTAAAAAAAAAACTATCAAAATGGCAGATGCTTTTAAGTCTATTTTATGCTGAATGTTGATAGTTTGATGGTGTGTGATCAACCGATCATTAAAATCGATTGACTTTCGAGCTAATTGCTTCCCTTTTCCAAAAATCAGGCAAATTTTCTCCTCTTCGTAGCTTTTGATGGACTATATTAAGATTAAGGAATATTATACATTGAGAACTATTATAAAAAGCCTAATGTTTTTGTGTAAATATTGTTATCAAAATGCCTTTTTCAGAGTTTCTGAAACATTAGGGCCGAGTCGCTCCTCGTTAAACAGCTCTTTCCACACACTGTTTGACTAATGTTTACATTTTTTTTTTACTTTTAAAAACACTTCATTGTGGGTTATTGTCGGTTGAACTGCTTTATTTAGTAATTAAGTAAAAGCAATAAGTCATTAACTAGAAAGCTATTGCACTGAGGTGCTCCTTATTTATAGTTTGTTTCAATTTATTTAGTAATTAAAAAAAGACAGTGAGTCATCAAGTAAAATTATTGATTAGTTCATAAGAGTGTCTACTAAAGGAAGTCATGTGTTATTCTTCTTTTTATGGCACTTGATATTTGCTAAGTGACATATAGCGATCTCAATTTCTTTCGGTCTGTCGGTTTGTCTGTTCCGGTTTTGTATTTAGGGCACGAGCTTTTATGTTAAATCCTGACTGGATTCGGTAAAATTTTGGGGGGGGGGGAGAGTTGTAGGGGAAACTGGAAATCTTAGAAAGCGCTTAGAGTGGAGAAATCGTAATGAAACTTGGTGGGAAGAAGCTCTTGGCTCTTGGCTCTTCCGACCTCGTCACAAGTGCCATAATAGCTCTTGGCTCTTGTTTTTTGGAGTTTACTATATCATCATTGTTATATAGAAGTGTATAATAGTATTTATTTTCGTTGTTTTTTTGTTTTTGTTTTTTTCACGAAAAGCATAAGTGTATTTTTAATGCATTCAAATGGTGAATGTAATACTGTACCAGAAATAAATCAAAAATAATTTTACAAATTAGTTCAATTGAAGGATACATTTGACTTATTAAGTCAAATGAGTCAATTTCTTGGCATATAATTTTTTAAATAAATCAATCACAAAATTGCATAATGATAAGCCATTGTAAGTTGTGAGATCAGTCTAAAAGAGTGTATTAAAGAATTTTTAGCGATAGCCCGTGTTTTAACTGTAGTTAGAATATGACTTCAGATAAAAAGTCCTAACAATACCCTGGAATACATCCAATTTTTCAGGAGAACAATTTTTACAGGAGAACTTTGACAACTCAGGTTTTGGTTGTTTGTTTTCTTTAAGTAGTTTGTCATTACTGGATGCTCCAAGTTAAAATCATAATATTTTTTTCCTGCATCTCAAATGAAGTTTGGGATATTTCGTTAATAACTATAAATGTGTTCAGCTATATTTTGTAGTTTTTTTCATTTTTGTTTTTTTATGAGAGAAAAAACTCAGAGCTCAGTTTTACATATCCTTGTGGAGGATTGAAAACTGAGGAAAACATGATTGAAGTTAAATCTTCACAAAGAGAAATGTCGAAGAAATTTTATGTTAACCATGTCCTGCTCATTTTGCTGCATGTTGAAAGCTTACATTAGGTCAAATGTGTGATCAATATTTGATAAAACGTGACAGAATAGAAAGAAAGAAAGAAATAAATAAAAAGTCTATTTGAGCCCTACGGCCATACACAACATGATTTAATAATACAACACTGCACAGAACACACAATCAATATAAAACAATACTTATTTTCATTCACTCGGGCTCGACTGAGCCTCTCCCGCCTTTTCCACATATCGTGCCATTTTGCATATAGTTCCAGGCTTCGAAGAGCTCAGGATATCAGAAAGTAGCGCCAACCGATGGTCCTCCCAAATTTCATCTCTAAGACTTTCAAGGTCCTGGCACTCCATGAGGAAATGGGCTAAATTATTATCTTCATTTCCGCAATACCCACACTTACCATTTGTACCCTTATTTTTTTTAATTTCTGTTTTCTATGTACTGGAAGGCAATTTCCCCTCAACTGGATCCATGATTTTAAATTTTGATGTCCCTTATAGAGGTTAAATTTCTGCTTTTAGTGATTTTAATATTTTTTGAAAGTGCTACAAAACTTTACAGTCCGACCTGTATTTTTATTAACGATTTTTTACGTATATGTAAGTTACTTCTAAAACTAGTGTTTTATTTGCAGGACACGAAAGATCTCATTCTGGAGAAAAGCCGTTTAAGTGTGTAACATGCGAGAAACGTTTCGCCCAGTCTTCTGCTTTAAAAAGTAAGTTGTCTAATGATATTTTGTTCATTACCTGGAATTTTCAACTGAATCTCTGTGTAAATAATGGGCAACTTGCATAATTACAGTTAAACTCCCTGGGAGATGTTGGGCGTTTGCTTTGTCCCCTGATGCATAGCTATCTGGCGTTTTAAACTGTTTGGAACAAAAACGCTCTCTAAAAATTTTGATTGGATTTTGTATGGGTGGGGGGGGGGGGTAGCCGAAAATTGGGCTTGACAGAGAGACTACTGCTCCTCAATATCTTTTTACTCTGGTAAGAGCAAACAGAACTTTAAATTTGCAATCAAACGAACCCTTTTAAAAATTCATGACGAAGCCTTTCATACGAAGTGGTCTGGTAAAAAAAAAAATATAATCTTTACTGGGGCAGCTCTGTCGTATTCTTCTGCATACTGTAAGCTTGTTTTCTTTTCTTTCTTTTTTTTACAAGCATTAATCGGACACGTCATGACTTTAACTAGACCTCCGTTGCCTGTGCAACGGGAAGTGTTGCAGCAACTGTGCCCTGTTCCTTAGGGCACAGTTGCGGAGCAACACGTGCAACTGTGCCCTACGGGACACAGTTGCTATTTCCGGGAAATCTGAAAGAGATACGGAAATAACGTCTTATAGTTTTCTGCTTAACTTTTGATGGTCTAAACTAGGAAAATATAAAACAAACCAAATTCACCAAAAAATTTAAATTGCCCCGAGGGCATGACAAAACTTCCAAATAGAAATATAAACTTTAAGAAATCAAAAATTAATTATGATTTTAAGGAGTGAATATCAGCATACGTTTATTAAACTGACAATGCACGTTCATTTGATTTTTTTTTTTCAGTTGAGTGCAAATTTTATTCAGGCTTTTAGAAAGCATAGGGGTTTTGAGTAGCCCCGGTAGTTTGAGCTTAATGCACTCAGTCGTTCTTGGTATATTGCTGAGATGTCTTATTGGCAACCAGAATGCAAACAGCGCTTTTTGATTTAATTTTAAAGCATTATTTAGTTTATAAATATAATGAATACATTACATAATTGTGGACGGCTGACCCACCCAAAAACCCTAGAGATCAAGTTACTAGACCGTTCAGCTATGCTGAACAAAAGGGCTGTCTTACAATTTTGATTGAAAATTTCCGGAAAATTTTGAGTAAAAGAGGAGGATTGATTCCCCTCCAATCACTTTTGACTCTTAAGCGGACACTAGAACTTTTAATTTTCAATCAAATTAGCTCCTTTAAAATATCAATGATATTGCTAGTTATGATAGAGCATCGCTGCCTATGTCCTTAAATGGCCTATATTGCTTGTATGCTTTTTTAATTCCTGCATGCTTATAATTTTTCGTTTAATTGAAACTCCACCTAAAAGTTTGAACTTAATACCATTTGGGTCGTTAGGTACAGTAACAGTCATAGCACCATTAGATGTATACACACAGTGTCTTCTGGCTAGTTCAAAATCTGCAACCTATGAAGGTATGAAGGTGAAATTTTTAGAGAATATTTTTGTTGTACGGATTGCAACCTGCCCTCCGTATGCAGGTTGTCAAAAGGGCATATCAGCAAAATCTTAGGAACATTAAATTCTTTTAGTGTATACTTTCTGTTGTTGCTTTTTACTTTGAGTATTATGAGTTCCGTCTATATTTCTTTAGTCGATTGTTATGGTAATTTTGTTTAGCTATCTATCTAAGCATCTTTTCAACCTGTCGTGATCCCCTTTTAGGTGTGCAGAATTAAATAGGAATATTAGTTGCTACACTGAAATTAATTTTATCTTTTCTTAAATATTATATTTACATGCCTGTTTTTTATTCCTCCAAAAAATATTGCATCTAAAATATAAAATATTGGTCGGTATTAAACTTTCCGGTAATGAAGAATTAAACACTAAAACGCTTTGTTCACGAAATGAAATTTATGAACAAATTATAAGATCTCTGCAATAGCATGTAATGCAAAGCTAAACTGATAATAATAGTAGTCCTAATTCAGATTTAAACTGAGTTCCAACCTGTGACATAATTACATTTGACCTTTTCAAGAGGGAAATTATTTTTACTTTCGTTGCATGTAACCAATTTTTTTTTCTTCTAATTCCTGAAAATTTTCTACAAAACTCTAACAAGATGAGTCTGACAAGCCTGACAAATGAAAAAACACTTTTATCTAAAATGCTATTAGTTACACACCCTGTAATTTGAATCTTATAGAAAACTCCACAAAACTGGAAGAATTGTTGAAGCGTAACAACACTTGACGTTTTTTTTTTTTTTTTTTTTTTTTTTTTTTGCATGTAACCAAAAAAAAATTTCTTCTAAATCCTGAATTTTTTTTTTTACAACACTGACAAAACGAATCTGACAAATGAAAACTCATTTTTATCTTATACACCTTGTAACTTATAGAAGATTTTGTAAATTTGAATCTTAGAGAAAATTACACAAAAATACAACAATTGTTGAAAAGAAAAGTAACAACGCTTGATGACTGTTACTTTTTTTCTTTTTTTTTGTAAGAAACAAAACCCATTTTTAAAAGTGATCAAAATGACAAATGCTTTGAAGTATATGTTACGCTGAATCTTGATAGTTCATGGTTTGTGATCGAGGGAAGATTAAGATCGGTTGACTTTTATGGGTATTTCCCCCTTGTCCAAAAACTAGACAAATTTTCTCAAGCCTCTAGTTTTTGGTGGACAATATTAAAATTAAGGAATGTTATATATTTAGAACTATTATAAAAAGTCAAATCTGTTTGTGTATATATTGTTATCAAAATGCCTTTTTTAGAATTTCTGTTACTATTGGGCTGAGTTGCTTCTTATTACACAGCCCTTTCAACAGACTGTTTCACTAATGTATACATTTTTTGCTTTTAAAATTACTTCATTAAGGGTTATTGTGCATATAACTGCTTCATTTAGTTAATAAGTTAATCAAGTAATAAAGCTATTGAACTGAGACGCTCCTTATTTGCACTTTATTTCAATGGGCTATTTGGCTACTGTAGATATTTCTGTTTTTACTTTAAAAACACTGCATTAAATGTTGTGGTGGATTTAACAGCTTAATTTAGTAATTAAGCAAAGACAGTGAATCATCAAATAAAATTATTGAATCGTTCATATATAGATAGATAGATAGATAGATAGATAGGTGTATTTCAAAAACCCGTGGGCCATATACACACAAAAATATAAATAAATAACAAACAAGCAAGGAAATTAACAACAGTACGAACACGCACAAAAAAACAGAATTCAACGCAAAAAGTACCTAATCTAACTACAAAAGAAATTAATCATATAAAACTTTTTCTTCTTATTAAAGATTTCTCTATATATTCTCCCACTCGAAATATTGTGGTTGGATTACTATTTTGTAGAATACCCGGAAGCATCAAATTAATCCCATGCAAATAAATTTCCCGTAAATCCAAGAGCACCGGGCATTTCCGGAGAAAATGATCCAAGTCTTCATCATCATCTTTACAAAGGGGACAAACATACCGCCTATCAGGACCAACTATCATTTTATTTTTGTCGAACGGTTTTTGCCTGTTCTGGATTGGAAGAATCCAACGACGTAGAATCATAGCCGGTAAATTAAATTTAAAATAAACTTCCTCCCCAAAACTAGCTTTTGCCTGATTATAATGTTGTAGGGTTGTAGAATCAAAAACCAGCCCTTGCCAATGCTGAATTTCCTGACTCTCTAATATAAATCGTACCTGGCTTTCTAAATTTGTTGGTATATCACGAGAGCAAAGACCATTATTCCAGAAATAAGGCATTCCTACTTTTTCTAGTAATGATTTAATTTGGGATGGCCACGAGGTTTTTAAACCACATTTCAACATCTCTTCATATGCCATTCTTACTAGTCTATCTTCATTACTCTTAGTTAACTTCAACCAGAATCTAAGCATTAAAATATACCTACGTAGCTTTAAAGAAAACAGGCCCATATCACCTTTCAGAATCTGTGAATGAGTTGTCTGATGTAGACCAAGCACTCTTTTATAATACTGGAGCTGAAGGGACTCCAGTTGCTGTACCGTTTCTCCACTCCATATCTCTGCTCCATATTCTATCACGGGTAAAATTTTTGTGTTAAATATTCTTTTATGCATTTTTAGGTTTTTGATCCCCATTATCGTCGGGTTTCTAAATATAGCTGACATGGCCACCCTACCTCTCTTAATTATTTTATCAACATGACTCCTTAGGCTTCCATTTTCCGATAAGATAGAGCCTAAATATTTTATTCTTTTACTTATAAATAGTTCCTTATTATTAAATTTAAATGTATATTTTTCATCGTCCCCAACCTTCCTTTTTTTTAAAATAACAACTTCGCTCTTTTCAGTATTCAGCCTTCAATCGTTCATAAGAGTGTCTAACTCTTAAGAAAACACATAAGTGTTTTTCTTCTTTATTTTTAGAGTTGGCTATATCATCATTTTTACATAGAAGTGTATTATAATCTTATTGTCCTTGTATTTCATGAAAAGCACAAGTGTATTTTTAATGCACTCAAATGGTGAATGTAATACTATACCATCGAAAATAATGTTAAAAATTAGATTAATTGAAGGGTACACTTATTAAGTCAAACAAGTCAATTTCTTGGCATAAATTTTTTTTAAATCAATCAAACACAAAATTGCATAATGATTTGACATTGTAAGTTTTGATATCAGTCTTAAAGAATGTATTAAAGAGTTTTAAGCAATAGCCCGTGTTTTAACTGTGGTTGTAATATGACTTCAGGTAAAAATTCTTATGTAGTAGTAGTAGAGCAATTTTATTGAAAATAATCATTTTTATGCAATAGCACAACCAAAGCGGAGCTTGCAAGGATGTGCTAAAATAAAAAAATAAAAGAGTGTTGAGCATGAGACCAATTACCGAAACCAACACGAAAAATAATTAACGAAACACTACATTAGAAAACCCAAAACAAAACATGCAAAATACAGAAAAATAATCCACTGAAAAGATAGCTAATCTGTTTCGAAAGCATACCTACCGAGCAACTCCACACGTAAATAAGATTTAAATCGGTGGAAATTACCATTATCCTTAATACCTAGTTTGTTCCAAAGCTTGGAAGCTCTATAAACAAGAGAAAAAGAAGACCTACTAGAAGCAAGTCGAGGAACCTCAATATTTCCTCGCATCTGAGTATTGTGCTTGTGAACATATGACCTCTCAAAAAATATACCTGCAAAACAAGCTGGAAGGCACTCGTTATAATACTTATATGTAAAAATCAAAGTATAAAAATCGCGCAATCCGGCTGCAGGCATTATATTTATCAAACAGTTCGTGGTAACGAACTGTAGTAAGGAGCGACCCGGCTCAATAGTAACCGAAACTCTAAAAAATGGAATTTTGATACCAATAGTTACATCAAAGAATTGCATTTTAATGCTGATTTTAAATATATAAGTTTCATCAAGATTAGTTTTACCCATCAAAAGTTACGAGCCTGAGAAAATTTGCCTCATTTTCGAAAATAGGGGGAAACATCCCCTAAAGGTCATACAATCTTAACGAAAATCACACCATCAGATTCAGCGTATCAGAGAACCACATTGTAGAAGTTTCAAGCTCTTATCTACAAAAATGTGGAATTTTGTATTTTTTGCCAGAAGACAAAATCACGGATGCGTGTTTATTTGTTTTTCTGTTTTTTTTGTTTTTTTTTCATGGGTGATCGTATCGACTCAATGGTCCTAGAATGTCGCGAGACGGCTCATTTTAACGGAAATTAAAAGTTCTAGTGTTCTTTTTAAATGACCAGAAAAATTGGAGGGCCCCTAGGCCCCCTCGCACGCTCATTTTTCCCCAAAGTCACCAGATCAAAATTCTGAGATAGCCATTTTGTTCACCATAGTCGAAAACCTAATAACTATGTCTTTGGGTACGACTTACTCCCCCGCAATCCCCGTGGGAGGGGCTGCAAGTAACAAACTTTGACCTGTGCTTACATATAGTAATGGTTCCTGGGAAGTGTACAGACGTTTTCAGGGGGATGTTTGGGGTTTAGGGGAGAGAGTTGGGGGGGGGGTTATGTGGTAAGATATTTCCACGGAGGAACTTCTCATGGGGGAACAGAATTTCAATGATGGAGGCGCAGGATTTTATAGCATTATTTGAAAAAACACTGAAAAAATAAATGTGAAAAGTTTTTTCTACTGAAAGTAAGGAGCAGCATCAAAACTTGAAACGAACAGAAATTATTAGGCATATGAGCGGTTTACCTCCTCGTAATACTTCATTCTTTACGCTAAAGTATTTTTAGTAATTTCAACTATTTATTCTACGGCCTTTGTAATTCAGAGGTCATTCTTAAGGAATTGGGACAAAATTTAAGCTTAAATGTAAAGAGCGAGGTATCGACGAGGGGTGAACCCCCTCATATACCCAAGAAAAACATACGAATATACCAGTTTGTTACGTAAGTTAATCCGTAAGTTATGTATATTTTTTACTTATGAAAACGTTCGTAAAAATTTAAAAGTTCTAGTTGCCTTTTTAAGTAATCGAAAAATTGGAGGGCAACTAGGCCTCCTCCCTCTCTCCTTTTTTCTCAAAATCTTCCGATAAAAACTATGAGAAAGCCATTTAGCCAAAAAAAATTAATATGCAAATTTCGTTTTAATGTCTAACTATGTCCTATGACTAGGTTCTATGTCTTTTGCCAGAAGGCAGATCACGGGTGCGTGTTTATTTGTTTGTTTGTTTGTTTGTTTTTTCCCCAGGGGTGATCGTATCGACCCAGTGGTCCTAGAATCTCGCGAGAGGGCTCATTCTAACGGAAATAAAAAATTCTAGTGCCCTTTTTAAGTTACCAAAAAAATTGGAGGGCACCTAGGCCCCCTCCCACGCTGATTATTTTCCCAAAGTCACCGGATCAGAATTCTGAAATAGACGCGTTTATTCAGCGTAGTCAAAAAACTTGTAACTATGTCTTCGGGGACGACTTACTCCTCCACAGTCCCCGTGGGAGGGGCTACAAGTTACAAACTTTGACCAGTGCTTACATATAGTAATGGTTATTTGGAAGTGTACAGACGTTTTCAGGGGGGTTTTTAGGTTGGGGGGTGTTGAGAAGAGGGGGATATGTTTGGGGAACTTTTCTTGGAGTAATTTGTCATGAGGGAAGAAAATTTTCATAAAGAGAGCGTAGGATTTTCTAGTATTATTAAAAAAAAAAAAAAACAATGAAAAAATAAATATGAAAAAAAATTTTCAACTGAAAGTAAGGAGAAGCATTAAAACTTAAAACGAACAGAAATTATTACGCATATGATGGGCTCACCATCTCCTAATACCTCGCTCTTTACGCTAAACCATTTTTAGTAATTTCAACTATTTATTCTGCGGCTTTTCTGATTCAGAGGTCATTCTTAAGAAATAGGGACAAAATTTAAGCCTAAATGTAAAGAGCGAGGTACTGACGAGGGGGCGAACCCCCTCATATACGTAATAAAAACATGAGAATACAGAAGTTCGTTACGTAATCTAATTTGTAACTTACGTATATCTTTTACTAATAAAAACATTCGTAAAAAATTTAGTTCTAGTTGCCTTTTTAAGTAACCAAAAAAAACAGAGGGCAACTAAGCCTCCTCCTCCGCTCCTTTTTTCTCAAAATTATTAGATAAAAACTATGAGAAAGCCATTTAGCCAAAAAAAAAAAAAATGCAAATTTTGCTTAAATTATTCATCTGCGGAGAGCCAAAATCAAAATTTGCATTGATTCAAAAACGTTCAGAAATTAAATTAAAAAAAACAAGTTTTTTAACGGAAAGTAAGGAGCGACGCTAAAACTTAAAACGAACATAAATTACTTCGTATATGAAAGGGGCTGCCTCCTCATCAGCGCCCCACTCTTTACGCTAAAGTTTTTTGCTGTTTTAAAAAATAGAATAAAGAGAAAAAGTCGAACTTTAGCGTAAAGATCGGGGCGTTGATGAGGAAACAGCCCCTTTCATATACGAAGTAATTTCTGTTTGTTTTCAGTTTTAATGTCGTTCCTTACTTTCTGTTAAATTTTTTTTTTTTATTTAATTTCACTATAGAACGACCTCATGGACTCCCGGTTCCCTGTACCACAAACAACTCAAATAGTGTTATTCTGGATTACAAGGATTGGACGAAGTAACAAGGGGAAAGTGCCAAGCCATATCGATGAACAATACAAAATATGAGGGTGAATAAGGGGAAAATATAACCACCGTAAAATATTTGGGGGGGGGGGGTTGTGCATTTAATTTGCGCATCATACCTAGGTTGCGCGACAGTATTTTAAAAATCGACTTTACATGGTCCTTAAATGATAGGGTTTCATCAAAATTAATTCCGAGGTACTTGTTGAACCGTGTACGTTTGACAACTTCCCTCTCTGATATCAATTCAGTGATCCAATGATAAAAATCTGGAGATCGAGAAAAAAATAACAAAATTTGACTTACCTATATGCAGGTCAAGTTAACTGATTTTTAGCCATGTGCATTGCTGCATTTAATGCTGACATAAGCAGTTATTCTGTACGGGCAACACACATCAGCGTTGTGTCATCCGCAAATAAGGGTGCAGTGACCTGTGTTTTACTCGGACCATTATCAACAAAATCTGTAAATCTGGGTAGGTCATTAACAAAAATAGGCAGATCATTAATAAAAATAAAAATAGAGTAGGACCCAATGCGGAACCTTGGGGAACCCCACAATTAACACAATTTTTACTAGACGAGATTTCCTCTTAATGAAAATACTGCTGGTTATTCTGAAAATAATTACGAAGCAAACTTAACGGTGCATCCCTTAGTCTGTAAAATTCACATTTTCTTAATAGTAATTATTTTGTTAATAATATATGATGGTCTACAGAAATGAAGGGTACACTTATTAAGTCAAACAAGTCATTTCTTGGCATAAATTTTTTTAAATCAATCAAACAAAATATTGTATAATGATTAGCCATTGTAAGTTTTGAGATTAGTCTAAAAGAGTGTATTCAAGAATTTTAAGCGATAGCCCGTGTTTTAACTGTAGTTGTAATATGACTTCAGATAAAAATATGAGATATAATTTTATGAGAGAAGAAAACTCAGAGCTCAGTTTTACATATCATTCTGGAGGATTGAAAACTGAGGAAAACATGATTGAAGTTAAATCTTCCCAAAGAGAAATGTCGAAGAAATTAAATCTCCACCAAGTCCTGCTCATTTTGCTACATATTCAAACCTTACATTTGGTCAAAATGTGTGATCAGTATTTGATAAAACGTAAGAGAATGTCCAGCTAAATAATGTGTATTTTGACAATTTAAATTTAATGTCCCTTGTAGAGGTTAAATTTCTGCTTTTAGTGATTTTAATATATTTTTTTTAAAGCGCTACAAAACTTTGCAGTCGGACCTCTAGTTTTTTTTTATATGTACGGTACTTCTAAAACTAGCGTTTTATTTACAAACACGAAAGAACTGATTCTGGAGAAAAGCCGTTTATGTGTTCAACATTCAAGAAACGTTTTTCCCTGCTTGGTAATTTGAATAGTGAGTGGCTAATGATATTTTGTTCACATGTATGATTTTTTTTTGTTATTTTGTTTTGCCGGCTTGTCATTACCTTGAAATTTCAACTTCTATACCTAGCAGCTAGAATTTTAAATTTGCAATCACAGAAGCCCAGCCAAGAAAAGCTTATTGTGATAATTTGAATTTCATATCCCTTAGAGGTTGCATTTCTGCTTTTAGTGATTCTGATATTTTTTGAAAATACTGCAAAACTTTACAGTAAGATCTCTGGGTTAATCAACCTAGATATATGTAGAGTACTTCTAAAACTAGCGTTTTATTTACAGGACACGAAAGAATTCATTCTGGAGAAAAGCTGTTTAAGTGTCCTACATGCGAGAAACGTTTTTCCGACATTAGAAATTTAAATGGTGAGTGGCTTATTATATTTTTATTCACTTGTTTTTTAATTTAACCGGCTTGTCATTACCTTGAAATTTCAACTTTAATACCTAGCAGCTAGAATTTTAAATTTTCAATCAAATGAGTCCAGCCAAAATAAAAGCTTCTTGTGACAATTTTAATTTGATTTCCCTTAGAGGTTGTATTTTGGCTTTTAGCTATTCTGATATTTTTTGAAAATGCTGCAAAACTGTACAGTAAGATCTCTAGGTTTATCAACCTTTTTTTTTTCGCATATAAAGGGTAATTCTTAAACTAGTGTTTTATTTACTGATCATTTAAGATTGTATCGCGGGGAAAATTTCAAGTGTGCTTCTTTCAAGAAACGTTTTACCCAGCTTAGTTATTTGAACTGTGAGTGGCCAGTGATGCTTTTGTTTACTTGTATGATTTTTTTTTTTTTTTTTATTGGCTTGTCATTACCTTAAAATTTCAACTTTGTTACCTACCAGCTAGAATTTTAAATTTGCAATCAAATGAGCCCATTCAAATTTTCCAAATCCAAACTTTCGAAATCCACCAATGGTATGGAGGTCGTTTTTTACAGTTGCCCACCAATTTTTCAAATGACTGCCACGACGTCTGTGCCAATCGGGCAAAAGAGCAGCTACAAGCACTTGCTAGTTGATATTTGATGAGTTCATTGCGTCTTTGCTGGACAGGGTACAGCCAACGCAGTCTTCTCTGTTTGACGATCTTGGCTTTGTGCTTAATGTTACTGCAGCGGTGACGCACATCAGCATTTGAAGTTCTTTTGGAGCATAGAATCCTCAATGCTCTTTGTAAACAGCGGCGGTCAAAGACTTATAACTTATAGATGAAGCGCCTTCAGTGGCCAAGTCTCAACTGCATTAAGGCCAACAGGTGAGAGATACATTAAGCTTGAACAACAGCTACTTTATTGACAGAAATTTTGTCTTCACGCGGATTTCCCATCTGTTCCACAAATGATAACGGAGTTGAGAGAAGTTGGCTTGGGCTTTGTTGATTCTGTTCTATAGGTCAAGGTCACAGCCTCCAAGAGAGTCTATTAGCAAGTCAAGATAAGTGAAGGTATTGAATTTTTCCAATATATGTCATCAAAGAATAAGCTGAAAATCTGAGCGTATGTATAGATCCATGACTTTAACTTTGATTGTGTTGATCTTCATACCCAGTAGCTGAGAGAATTAGCTACCCAGTAGCTATTTCATTTAACATTGCTTGGACAGTTGTTGGATCACCAACAAGAGCACCGATGTCATCTGCGTAATCCAGGTCAGAAATGTTAACACCCAGTCCCATAATGACGCCATTAAAACTCGAGAGTGCTCTTTCTTGAACCCAATCTACTCAATAGCTATTCAAATTACGGATAATATTGCACTCTTGTTATACACCCTTTTCCACATTAAATGGCTTAGTTTGTTCACCCAACATGCTTGAAGTTGATTTGCAATGCTCATAGTAGGTCTTCATCAGCTCTGAATTCAATCGGCATACCATCCTCTGCAGCATGATTCTCCAATGGTTTTCACGGGTTAGAGAGTTGAAAGTAGTTTCGAAATCCAAAAACTAGGGTTAACTATAGGGATGCTCTAGCGTTCGCATTTTTGTTGAAGAAGATGAAGAGTGAAGATCTGGTTAGTGCATCCTCTCCATCAGTAAAATCCGCACTGATTTTCACGTTTTTGCTCATCCCTTGTTCCCTTGAACTTTTTAAGCAAAATTGTCGCAAATATTTTGGTGGCTATATCCGTGAGAAATATCCCTCGATAGTTACGGCCGTCACAATTTTACCTCTTTCTAAATTCTGGTATTATTACTGACACCCTCCAATCAGACGGGAAGATCTTCTTCTCCTATATCAGACTGAAGAGGGATTCTTGTTGCTCCGCTACAACATTTGGTGAGGCCTTTTAGACCAGAGGACACCATCTTCACCAGGTGACTGCCATGTCACCTGGCGTCATGTCGGTGCCATGTCGCTTTTACGGGGTGTTTTTTTTCAATTGTTGGTGGCAGCATCATCATCGTATCTTTCCCATTTATGTTTGGATTAATCAGGCTTTTAAAGTGATTCTTCCATTGAACAAGTTCACCTTGTGCCTCAGGAATCGTATTACCTTAAATTCTTTTAAAGGACCAGTGACAGGTGCCTTTTTTTTCGTTTTTCTTTGAGAGTTCTATAAAACCCTCTTTTGTCATTATTGTTGGCTTCGTTTCTATATGTATAGCAACTTCATCCCAAGATTGTTAGTGGCCGTAGCAGGCACAATATCTCTGGGAGTATTCATTTTTTAATTGATTCTTCGTTGGAATTTTCATGACCAAGGGTTCCCTAGAGCCTTTGCACCCCGACAGGGTCGAGGAAGCCGCCTGCAGAGTCCGTTGTCCATAAAACCGGACTCTGCGTCCTGTCACAGATGTCCTATAGAGGTTCCTCCAACGATGGTGTTTCTAAGGTTTTTAACTCACGGGACGTGTCAACACGCCGGCGGGCCCTGCTGAGTGCACATCAGAGGGCCTTTGTCATCCTCCACCTGTTTTTATGACCACCGGGTGGGGGTGTCCTGGTTTCTACTATGAAATTCTAGGGACTAGGCCCCTTCCCTTGGTCTGCGCCTCCTATTAACAAAATGAGGGCGCCAGAAAAATCTTAAGGAAGATCCGCCAACCTCCTGGCTCCGCTCCTGCTTGCTGCTGAGTTTTCGTCCACAATGGATCCATCAGTTTTATTGTAAAGACATGGTGAAAGCTGTTTTAGTTTCTTGCGTGAAAGAGCTTCATTATAAATAGTCTAAATGCAAATTCCCTTTACGAAATGCATCAATTCGACGTGAAAAATATAGCTTTTAGGCTGCACGTACCTAAGAAGAAAGCATATTTTTATAAGGCGCTTTACTTTGCTGTTCTTTAGTTAAGACCAATTTTTATATAATTTTTTTGTGTTCGAAAGAAGGTAAGGAGTGTTTCTATAACCTTGAATGTGTCTTGTTAGTATTGGGATGTAAATATTCTCATGAAACCACTTTTCACCAAGAACTCGGGTTAGATGTGGTGGATAAGGCGAAATTTATTTATATATGTTTAAAAAATAGATAAAATGAACAAAATAATATGTTTTAGATTCTAGTACACATAAAAAAAAAGAACAACTAATCGTTTGACCATGGAGCCTATTGAGGGGAAATAAGAGTATTGCATTTTCGTTTCGTATTTATTGGTGAATAAAACTCTGAGCTTCGAATAGGCGTAAAAATTTTTTTTTTTAAATTAAATGAAATGGGTTACGATTTTTTAAACCTAATATTTAGATTAACTAATTTTTCTTTTGTCAACTATTAATTTAATTGTTTTCTACCTATCTCTATGTAAACTTCTTTTCAACACATGTTTTACTCTTAGTTTTGCATAATTAAGTAGTTATATTATTGGTGATGCGAGTTTATCAGGGGCTGATCTAAAGTAAGATCTTTGGGAAGGCCCAATGTGAGGTATGATACCAAGATGGGAAAGAATATCTATATATATAAAAATAAGTTGTCTGTCTGTGTGTCTGTCAGGTGACGTCATGTTTCTGTGTCGACTGACGTCATGAAGTTAGTTGTCGTCATTTTTGCTATGACGGTGACGTCATTAAAGATACTTAAGACATATATGTTCACGTAGAAATCTATTAATGTTTAAGTTTAAAATGACTGATGAACTTACAATGGCAAAAGCCGATGAAGATGCTCAAAGAGTCTATGCCAAAAAACTTGCTGCTGATAGAGAAAGTCAGAAAAGAAAGCGTGCCGAGGAATCAAAAGAACAGCAAGGAAACAGGCTTGAGGCTGATAGAGAAAGAAAGAACAGAAAGCGTGCCGAGGAACTACCAGAGCAACGCGAAAGCAGACTTGCTGCTAAAAGAGAAAGTAAAAAAGAAGGCGTGCCGAGGAATCACAAAAACAGCAAGAAATCAGGCTTGCTGCCGATAGAGAAAGTAAGAAAAGAAAGCGTGCCGAGGAATCAGAGCAACCTGAAAGTTATCGCCTGGCATTCAGGTACAGCCCAGTCGATGATTATAGCTTGAGTAGATGTGTTCAAATCGGTACAATGTCTAAAATTTGTCCCTATTGCAAGGCCTTGAAATTAAATGGTGAAACAATGGGAATGTGTTGCGCCTCAGGAAAAGTTAAACTTCCTCTATTGGCTGCACCACCAGAGCCATTGAAGACTTTCCTTACTGGAACTGCGTCAGAATCTAAGCGTTTTTTGTCACAAATCCGAAAATACACTCATGTTTCCAAATGACGTCGTTTGGAGCCCAAATCGAAAATCCAGATCAATTTATGTCTACTTTCAAAGTAAAAGGGCAAATTTATCATAGAGCAGGGTCCCTTCTTCCATTCTCAGGGGAGAATCATAAATTTTTACAATTGTACTTCATCAGTGATAGAAATTCTGAATTGGATGCATGTTGCGAAATTTCTCCCAACGTTGAAAGGACAATCGTTTCCCAATTGCAACATCTTTTCCACGAAAATAATAATTTAGTGCGTCTGTTCAAAACAGCCATCGATTTGATGCCTACTGATACGCATAAAATTGTTATTTCCGCTGACAAAACGCCTCCTGGCCAACATGTGCGTAGATACAATGCTCCAACTATCGACGAAGTGGCAATCGTTATGGTCGGTGATCAGTTTTTACCTCGAGATATTATTCTTCATAAGCGAAACGCTCAGTTGTTAAGAATTGCTGAAACTCATCGATGCTACGATGCCCTACAATATCCTATCATTTTTTGGGATGGAGCCGACGGCTATCACTTTAATATTAAATTGATGAATCCAGCCACTAACAAAGAAATGAATAAGAAATGCAGTGCAATGCATTATTATTCCTATAGACTAATGATTCGGCAGGATGAAGAAAATTATATTTTAAAATGCCGTGAATTGTTTCACCAATTTATCGTTGATATGTATGCTAAAATTGAATCAGATCGTTTGCTATATATCCGCCTGAATCAGACCAAGCTCCGCTCTGAACAATACATTCATTTGCGAGATGCAGTTATAAATGACGGTAATACCACAAACGTTGGAAGATTAACAATTTTACCTTCGTCATATGCTGGCAGTCCCCGTCATATGCATGAATATGCTCAAGATGCTATTGCGTATGTTCGTCTCTATGGTCGTCCAGATTTATTTATTACATTTACATGTAATCAGTCTTGGGACGAGATACTGCAGCTTTTACTTCAAGGACAATCGGCGGTTCATAGGCATGACATTACGGCCCGTGTCTTCCGGCAAAAGTTGAAATCACTGATAAACTACATAGTAAAACTTGAAGTGTTTGGGTCAGTGCGATGCTGGATGTACTCAGTGGAATGGCAAAAACGAGGTTTGCCACACGCACATATACTAATCTGGCTACATAAAAAAATTACTTCGAACGAAATTGATGATCTGATTTCCGCTGAAATACCTGATAAAAATGTCGATAAGGGGTTACATGATATTATTGTAAAAAATATGATACATGGACCTTGCGGTGCACTGAACGAAAATTCACCATGCATGGCCAAAGGAAGGTGCACAAAGCAATATCCTCGACTTTTAGTATCCAACACAATTACTGGCAATGATGGTTACCCACAATATAGAAGAAGATCTACTGAAGATGGCGGTAAAACAGCAATAATAAAGAAGCGTAACGGTACCACCATCGAAGTAGATAACCAGTGGGTTGTTCCATATTCCCCATTATTATCAAAAACATTTAATGCACAAATAAACTTTGAATACTGTAACTCCGTAAAGGCAATCAAATACATATGTAAATACGTCAACAAATGCAGTGACATGGCAGTTTTTGGCTTGCAGCCCGAAATCAAAGATTTCGACGAAATCGTACAATATCAGGCTGGAAGATACATAAGCAGTAATGAAGCTGTTTGGCGAATTCTTTCATTTCCGATACATGAACGTAGTCCAGCTGTTGTTCACTTAGCGGTACATTTACAGAATGGTCAACGTGTTTATTTCTCGGAAACCAACGTGCAACAAAGAGCCCTGAATCCACCGGATACAAAATTAACAGCTTTTTTTTTCCTTTGCAAAAATGATTCTTTTGCAAAAAAACTGCTGTATACTGAAGTGCCTTCGTATTACACGTGGAATACTAAAAATAAAGTATTTGAACGTCGAAAACAGGGTAAGTCAGTCGACGGCCAACCTACCATCTTCAAAGATACCACGATAGGAAGACTACACCGTTCACCCCAATCAACATGAATGCTTCTTTCTACGCCTGCTTTTGGTGAATGTACCCGGTCCGACATCCTTTGAGTATTTGAGAACTGTAAACGGTACTATACATGACACTTACCGTAGTGCATGCCAAGCTCTGAATTTATTGGAGAATGACCAACACTGGGATAACTGCATCAATGACGTGTGCGAAACGTCAACCCCAAGTCAAATTCGTGCATTGTTTGGCATCAGTTTAACAACTTGCTCTCCATCAGCTCCTACAGAGTTATGGGAAAAACATAAGTCAAAAATGTCCGAAGATATACTCCATCGAAAACATTTAGAGACGTCAGATATGACTTTTGATTTTACATCAGAAATTTATAACTACACTTTAGTTACTATAGAAGATTTGTGCGTACGTATGGCAAACAAACCTCTTCAGGATTTGGGAATGCCTTCACCTAACCGTATCGCTGCTGTTTCGACATGTGTAGAATTGGATCGTGAACAAAGTTACAGTACGAGTGATCTATTGTCGTATGTACAAAATAACATTTCCAAGTTAACGTCGGAACAAAAAGACATTTATGATACGATAATGCATTGTGTCGATAACAACGTTGGAGAAATTTTCTTTTTGGATGCGCCAGGAGGTACTGGTAAAACGTTTGTGATAAAACTGATTCTGGCATCAATTCGATCAAAAAATGATATAGCGTTGGCAATTGCGTCGTCCGGAATAGCCGCAACATTGCTGCCTGGTGGAAGAACTGCTCATTCCGCTTTGAAATTGCCTCTGAATTTGCATTCTACAGAAACTCCCACGTGCAATATTTCCAAATCATCTGGGATGGGTAAAGTATTGCAGCAATGCAAACTTATTATTTGGGATGAGTGCATAATGGCACACAAAAAATCGCTCGAGGCTCTGGATCAATGCTTGAAAGATTTGCGAGGGAAGTCGAAACCCTTTGGCAGCACATTAATATTGCTTGCGGGAGATTTCAGGCAAACATTACCTATAATACCTAGATCAACTCCTGCAGACGAAATGAATGCTTGCCTGAAAAATTCTAATTTATGGGCACAGGTAAAAATATTAAAATTAACTACAAATATGCGTGTCCGATTGCAAAACGATGACTCTGGTCAAACATTTTCAGATCAATTGGTGGCAATTGGAAACGGAAAGCTCCCAGTAGACTCAATTTCAGGACGTATACAACTACCTGCTGATTTCTGTAATTTAGTGACGTCCAAAAATGAATTGATTGAAAAAGTATTTCCGAATATTATAAAAAATTATAAAAATAATAAATGGCTAAGTGAAAGAGCGATTCTCGCACCCAAAAATATAGACGTCCACGAAATCAACAATATTGTTTTGACCAAGATTCGAGACCAGGCAGTCCTTTACAAGTCAGTCGACACAGCTTTGGAACCAAATGAAGCGGTTAATTATCCATCTGAATTTTTAAATTCCATAGATCTTTCAGGGTTTCCACCACACGTGCTACAACTAAAAATAGGCGTACCAATAATACTTTTAAGAAATATCAACCCACCAAAGCTTTGCAATGGCAGGCGACTTGCCGTAAAAAAAACAATGGAAAACCTAATAGAGGCCACAATCTTGACAGGGCCTTTTGAGGGTGAGGCTGTTCTTATTCCTCGCATTCCCATGATTCCAACGGATCTGCCTTTTCAATTTAAAAGATTGCAATTCCCAATTCGATTAGCATTTGCAATCACCATTAACAAAGCTCAAGGTCAATCATTAGAAAAATGTGGTATAGATCTTAATACTGATTGTTTTTCCCATGGACAATTGTACGTTGCATGTTCGAGGGTCGGTAAACCTGACAATCTATTTATATGCAGTGACAATTGGACAGCGAAGAATGTTGTATATTTGCAAGTTTTACGCAGTTAATTTGTATTGTATCTATCTATATAAAAACGAGTTGTGTGTATGCATGTTTGTTTGTTTGTAAAAAGAGCGTTTGCATATGACGTCATTATTAGTACATACGGCTTTGTATATGCACAGACAATGGGAAAGCCAAGAATGTTGTATATTCGCAATTTTTACGTAGTTTAACTCCTGCAGACGAAATGAATGCTTGCCTGAAAAATTCTAATTTATGGGCACACGTAAAAATATTAAAATTAACTACAAATATGCGTGTCCGATTGCAAAACGATGACTCTGGTCAAATATTTTCAGATCAATTGCTGGCAATTGGAAACGGAAAGCTCCCAGTAGTGGGAAAGCCAAGAATGTTGTATATTCGCAATTTTTACGTAGTTTGAAACACATATATAAATCTATCTATATTCACAGGTGGGACACAGGGACACAACTACAATGGCGCGTAACTAATATGGCGCGTAACGACTTACGCGCGCGGGGGGACTTGGGGGGGCGCGAAGCGCCCCACCTACTAGGTGTTGGGGTGGCGCGAAGCGCCACCCCAACAGCTAGTAATAAATCTATATATATAAAAATAAGTTGTCTGTCTGTCTTTCTGTGGATCAGGTGACGTCATGTTTCTGTGTTGACTGACGTCATGAAATTAGTTGTCGTCATTTTTGCTTTGACGGTGACGCTGAAATACCTGATAAAAATGTCGATAAGGGGTTATATGATATTATTGTAAAAAATATGATACATGGACCTTGCGGTGCACTGAACGAAAATTCACCATGCATGGCCAAAGGAAGGTGCACAAAGCAATATCCTCGACTTTTAGTATCAAACACAATTACTGGCAATGATGGTTACCCACAATATAGAAGAAGATCTACTGAAGATGGCGGTAAAACAGCAATAATAAAGAAGCGTAACGGTACCACCATCGAAGTAGATAACCAGTGGGTTGTTCCATATTCCCCATTATTATCAAAAACATTTAATGCACACATAAACGTTGAATACTGTAACTCCGTAAAGGCAATCAAATACATATGTAAATACGTCAACAAAGGCAGTGACATGGCAGTTTTTGGCTTGCAGCCCGAAATCAAAGATTTCGATGAAATCGTACAATATCAGGCTGGAAGATACATAAGCAGTAATGAAGCTGTTTGGCGAATTCTTTCATTTCTGATACATGAACATAGTCCAGCTGTTGTTCACTTAGCGGTACATTTACAGAATGGTCAACGTGTTTATTTCACGGAAACCAACATGCAACAAAGAGTCCTGAATCCACCGGATACAACATTAACAGCTTTTTTTTCGCTTTGCAAAAATGATTCTTTTGCAAAAAAACTGCTGTATACTGAAGTGCCTTCGTATTACACGTGGAATACTAAAAATAAAGTATTTGAACGTCGAAAACAGGGTAAGTCAGTCGACGGCCAACCTACCATCTTCAAAGATACCACGATAGGAAGACTCTACACCGTTCACCCCAATCAACATGAATGCTTCTTTCTACGCCTGCTTTTGGTGAATGTATCCGGTCCGACATCCTTTGAGTATTTGAGGACTGTAAATGGTACTATACATGACACTTACCGTAGTGCATGCCAAGCTCTGAATTTATTGGAGATAACAACGTTGGAGAAATTTTCTTTTTGGATGCGCCAGGAGGTACTGGTAAAACGTTTGTGATAAAACTGATTCTGGCATCAATTCGATCAAAAAATGATATAGCGTTGGCAATTGCGTCGTCCGGAATAGCCGCAACATTGCTGCCTGGTGGAAGAACTGCTCATTCCGCTTTGAAATTGCCTCTGAACTTGCATTCTACAGAAACTCCCACGTGCAATATTTCCAAATCATCTGGGATGGGTAAAGTATTGCAGCAATGCAAACTTATTATTTGGGATGAGTGCACAATGGCACACAAAAAATCGCTCGAGGCTCTGGATCAATGCTTGAAAGATTTGCGAGGGAAGTCGAAACCCTTTGGCAGCACATTAATATTGCTTGCGGGAGATTTCAGGCAAACATTACCTATAATACCTAGATCAACTCCTGCAGACGAAATGAATGCTTGCCTGAAAAATTCTAATTTATGGGCACACGTAAAAATATTAAAATTAACTACAAATATGCGTGTCCGATTGCAAAACGATGACTCTGGTCAAACATTTTCAGATCAATTGCTGGCAATGGGAAACGGAAAGCTCCCAGTAGACTCAATTTCAGGACGTATACAACTACCTGCTGATTTCTGTAATTTAGTGACGTCCAAAAATGAATTGATTGAAAAAGTATTTCCGAATATTCTAAATAATTATAAAAATAATAAATGGCTAAGTGAAAGAGCGATTCTCGCACCCAAAAATATAGACGTCCACGAAATCAACAATATTGTTTTGACCAAGATTCGAGACCAGGCAGTCCTTTACAAGTCAGTCGACACAGTTTTGGAACCAAATGAAGCGGTTAATTATCCATCTGAATTTTTAAATTCCATAGATCTTTCAGGGTTTCCACCACACGTGCTACAACTAAAAATAGGCGTACCAATAATACTTTTAAGAAATATAAACCCACCAAAGCTTTGCAATGGCACTCGACTTGCCGTAAAAAAAACAATGGAAAACCTAATAGAGGCCACAATCTTGACAGGGCCTTTTGAGGGTGAAGCTGTTCTTATTCCTCGCATTCCCATGATTCCAACGGATCTGCCTTTTCAATTTAAAAGATTGCAATTCCCAATTCGATTAGCATTTACAATCACCATTAACAAAGCTCAAGGTCAATCATTAGAAAAATGTGGTATAGATCTTAATACTGATTGTTTTTCTCATGGACAATTGTACGTTGCATGTTCGAGGGTCGGTAAACCTGACAATCTATTTATATGCAGCGACAATTGGACAGCGAAGAATGTTGTATATTCGCAAGTTTTACGCAGTTAATTTGTATTTTGGAACCAAATGAAGCGGTTAATTATCCATCTGAATTTTTAAATTCCATAGATCCTTCAGGGTTTCCACCACACATGCTACAACTAAAAATAGGCGTACCAATAATACTTTTAAGAAATATCAACCCACCAAAGCTTTGCAATGGCACGCGACTTGCCGTAAAAAAAAAACAATGGAAAACCTAATAGAGGCCACAATCTAAATAATCTAAGTAAATCTAAGTAAAACAATCTAAGTAAAAAATAAAATTAAACAGGTGATAAAACAAGGATTTTGTCAGCCGGTAGCAAAATATGAAGACGTAGAACAAGTAAATATTTCGACAAGGACCTCCCCCAAGTCATCCTCATTGCTAAAAAAAAAACGAAGAAGAAAAAAGAAAGAAACAACAACAAAATTTTACCTTTTAAAGTGAATTCGACAAGAGGAGAAAAGATACTGAAGAAAAAAACATCCAGAAATTCATGAAAGAGAATTCAACAATTAGATTGAACAAATATTCTGTGCCTTGTATTAGATTTTGCCTGTGTGCAATTTCGGTTTTCATTAGATATGTGGACAGGTTTTCCTGAATAATATCTCCTGTATATTATTCAGAAATATTCAGGAAATATTATTCTAAAGAAATATCTCCTGTGTCTTTATTTATAGTCAGTTTTCTGTTTTTACATATATATTTTTTTTTTATCTCAATTAGCTCTTTAAAAATTGCGGTAGGCCATTTACAATAGACATTAAAGTTGCCCTTCAAAATGAAACTAAATGTTCAGGATATTCGAATATATACTGGGCCAGAGCTGAATCAAGGTTGTCAATTTTATTTTTCAATCTAAGGAATATATCTATTGAAATTTGTGTTCATGCGATCGTTCCCCTAGTTTATGATGGATCCTAACAATGTAAAATTTCCCATATTACGCGGGACTCTTTAGACACACTTACCCAGTATAGGGTCAGTTTTATTCTTTCCCCAGTTAAAAAAATGTTTTGAAAGAAAAAGAGAGACTATTGTTTGTTTTTTTTTCCAAGTTTGTTGCTAAGCTCCCAGACGCATGGTATTGTAGTGAAAGTTTTTTACTCAATTGCTGGTGTAACTGAATCAGGGAGGACGGTCTCCCTTTTTTCCTGTATTAGCTTTTTTAATCGTTGATCTCGGATATTTTCAATAAGGTTGAATGGGTAATCACTGGAGCATAGAATATCTTTAATGTAATCCAAGTCAGTTTTTGTATGATTACATGAACAGATTTTTAGAACTCTGTCTACTAAAGAAATTACTATCCCCTCTTTTCACAAAAGGGGGGTGATTTGACGAGAAATGTAGATAGTGTTGACTATGGGTTTGCTTTCTATATATAGAAAATTCAAGGCTTGGAGTATTTTTATAATTAAAACATCCAAGAAAGGGAGCTTTCCTGAATCTTCCAGTTCTATTGTGAATTGAAGATTCGAATCAAAGAGTTCAATGTGCCAAAAAGTCTTTTAGAGAGTCCTGACTATGTTCCCAAAAAGCAAGAACATCATCAACGAAGCGAAACCAGAAGAGTTTTCAAGGGGAAACTATTCAAAACTGATTGTCCTATTAAATCCAAGTAAAAATTTGCCAAAAAAAGAGACAACAGCACCCATGGGTAGGCCCATCTGAAGGAAAAATTTATCTCGGACTTAAAAAAAAAAGGTAAAGGATACGGCATTAGACTTTACAGTCCCTATCGGCGGTGCTGATCTCCGTTTCTTGGCCCTTCAGCCAGGAAGTGCAATGGGGGGCTGGGGGCCAACCATCCTGTGCTTTCGCACACCCTTCCTGTTTACCTTCCCCAGATTTCTCCAGGTACCCATTTAAAGCTGGGTCGACTCTGGCTAAGCTTACAGAGTCACGCCAATGACTCCCGTCCCAAACTGAACAATTGGGTACACTGGATTCGAACCCGCGTCCTTTCAGACAAAGGATCCCAAATCCAGCGCACCAACCGACTCGGCTAGGACGGCCTGGACTTAAGATACAAAGGACTTAAGATCTCGGACTTAAGATACAAAGATAACTTGTTGCACAGATGAGCAAGCGTATTTGTTGTTTCAATTTCTAAGGTTTTATAGTCTGATCAAGCAGAATTTTTATCTAATTTTCTTTGTAAGGCCTGTTCACATTTATGTACCTCGCATGAACTGTTTTTTGTTTTTTCTGTTATACTTTGATTTTTCAGCTTGTCAACAAGATCTATAAAATTTTTTATGTAAGATTTCTGTTTGGTTAGAAGAGGCTTGAAAATTGTGGCTAAGGACTTTCTTACACTTGTAGCTGGAGAACTATAACATGCTACGATAGAACGTAATGGACTATCCTTCTTATGGATTTTAGGTAGACCATAAAATTTTGAGGCTGAACGACCTTTGTGGTAGAATTTTCTGCACATTAGAGGGGTGATTAGTCTATTGTCTTAAAATTTTCTAATTCTTTTCTCAGCTGTTGTGTGTATTTATCTGTGGGATCAGTTTTTATTTCTTTGCAAATATTTTTATCCATTAAAAGGGTACTTATTCTATTTTGATAACCTGCAGAATCTATAAGTACAACTGTGCTTCCGTTGTCCGCTTTTGTAATTACTGTATTTTTATCACTTCAAATTTTGGAGGATTTTAATTTCTTCCTTTGATTTATTTGAAAGCGACAATGACGGCTTATAATCAAGGATGCTCTTTATAATTTCTCTTCTGAGTGGGTCTGGATTTTGAACCTCACCATCAGAGCTAAAAATACCATAATCCACATCCGTAATAATTTCTTATATATTTACGTGTGTCTGAGCCGTTACAAATTTAGGCTCTTTTGATAGAATACTTAGCTCTTTGGATGTTAAAACCATGGAGGATATATTTTCTAAAGAAGGGCCAGCACAAAATCTAGGAACGAAATTCCGTGTTTGTTGGAAATGTTGAAATTCGAGTTTTGAAAGTTTTTTTGACAAGCTAGTTTTCGCTAAATGGGAAACGTGTTGGAAAGACCTTTGTGAGATATTTAAAATTAGGTGAAAATCTGGAACGGATAAAGTCTGATATATTAAAGATTTGAAATTAAATATATTATTACTGAAGACGTGTCTTTTGAGTCTATGGTCTTTTAAAATATGTGTTAGAATTTTGAAACCTATTGGATAAACTGTGGATAAACTGGCTGTCAGATAGTGTGCCCAATTGTAAGTTGAAACGTAAAGAAGGAGGAAGAATTCGATTTGTTTTGCAAGTTTCTAAAAAATTTAACTGATAAATAAGATTTGCGTGTTTATCAACACAACTTAGAAAGTCTAAAACAATGTTGGTCAAAAACTCCCCGTAAGCTTGACGTACATACATTCTAAGACCACACTGACGTATGAAACAAAGAAAGGAAAGGATATAATAAATGAAAAATTAAATTAAATCGGTTAGAAAGCGAAGATTTTGTCAGCCAGTAGCAAAACACGAAGACGAAAACAAGTAAATATTTCGACATGGACCTCCCCCAAGTCGTACTCAGTGCTAAAAAAAACGGACAAAAAAAGCAAAAAAAAACAACAAAATCAGCCAGAAATCAATGAAAAAGAATTCACCAATTAGATAGAACAAATATTCTTTGCCTTGCAATAGATTTTGTCTGTCTACAATTTCGGTTTTCATTAGATGTGCAGACAGGTTGTTTCAAATTAGGTTGAATCTATACATTAATAGGCCAATTATAGGCCAATTAGGCCTACTATAGGCCAATTAGGCCAATCTAGGGCCCAATTTTCAAGATTTTCGACGAAAATATTTGCGAGTAGGCCTGATAGAGGTGCTCCCATAGGAAGGCCCCTTACCTGTTTGTAATATGAATCTCGAAACTGGAAGTGCATGGAATATTTGTTACATAATTTAACCAAATGCATGAGAACATCAATGTCTAGACCTATTGCTATCTTGAAAATTGGGCCCTAGATTCGTATTTTCTTAATCATGTGTTTTGGGGACGTTTCATGGACGACATAATTTCAGTTTGGAATTATGGCGAAAGTGAACTTAAAGGTTTTCTAGAACATTTAAATACTTACGATAGAAACCTGCAATTCACTCTAGAGACCGAAAGAGATGGAAGAATACCTTTTTTAGATGTATTGATAATACGCAGTGTGAATAAACTTGATTTTACGGTTTACAGAAAACCTACGCATAATAATAGATACCTTCACTTCAAATCTAACCATCCTCCACAGGTTAAAAGAGGTGTGGTAATATCTCTTGTGGATAGAGTACTTAATATCTGTTCAGAGCCGTATGTTAAAAAAGAATTAAATTTTATTACAGACATACAATATCTCTCATAAATACTGTTATTGCTCAAAGATTAAAGATGCATTTTTCTAAAGCCTTAAATCCCACACCATTAAATGATTCTAATAAACCCAAAGCACGATTTACCTGCCATATATTCCGAAAATTACTTCAAAACTGAAAAAAGTTTGTTTAAAGAACAATTTACGTGTTGTATTCACAAGCAATTTAAGTATAATGAATCTTGTCAATTCTGGTAAGGATAAAACCCCAATTACTCGTCTACGAGGGGTGTATCAAATACCATGTAGTTGTGGAAATTATTACATTGGTCGAACCCACCAACATTTAGGAACAAGATTACAGCAACACAAAGAAAGTATTGAAAAAGCGTTAAAATCTAAAAATAACTCCATATCTTTCGATTCAGCTTTAAGTAATCATATTTTTGAAAATCCAAACCATTATGTTCTATTTGACGAAACAATTCTAATTAGCAATGACCTAGGAATCAAACAAACTGTCAGTGAGGCAATCGAAATCAAACAAAACTTAAATAATAATACATCCCTAAATAGAGACTTGGGTGAATACACACTCAACCCTATGTACACAAAATTAATTATAGAAAATAATCTAATTCAAAACAAAACAAAAATAGGAACGAACAAAAACAAGCCCAATATCAAAAGAACTATCAGATTAGCTGCAGAGAAGGCAAATATCGCAATAAGAAATCATTTCAATTTTTAATAAATACAGTTAGTGAAATGAATGTACCTTTTATCTTGTAAAATGTTAGCTTTTATCAGACAGTCTTGGCTGAACTTTTCGTTAAGAAGTAATGATACCAAGGCTATTTTAAAATAAAAAATGGATTTTAACTGAGAACTTTTATTGAAAGTGTTTTATTGTTTTTTATTTTTTTCTTTGCTGAAGACGGCCCTTAGATATAGGGCCGAAATATTCAAATAGGTTTTGTTGGTTCACTGTCTTGGGAAAAAAAGTCCTCATTATTCTCTCTTTTGTTGTTGTATTATGGAAAGGCAGTGTGGTCTTCGTCATTATTTTCTAATGTCGTCTTTTGTAGAAGCTGAATCTAGGAATAATACGGCGAAATCCTGGAAGTTTTTTCTTCTGTTTCATGTGGTTCAGCGGTCTAGATTTTCCTATGCCATAAATTCGTGAAGTCGAATCGTGTCGGAGATAGGCATGGAGGAAAATAATTTCGTCGCAAAGGGTGTCACCAAGCTTCAGTTTAGCTGTCAATATATCCCACAGATGGCCTCCAGTTTTCCGTGACTTTGAATC
Organism: Artemia franciscana; assembly: GCF_032884065.1. Lineage (NCBI taxonomy): Eukaryota > Metazoa > Arthropoda > Branchiopoda > Anostraca > Artemiidae > Artemia > Artemia franciscana. Next base: position 10,500,670 of record NC_088880.1, on the reverse strand, counting down.
AGAATGGAAAAATATTGGTTTACAGTCTCGCTTAGTGTGGTACAGTAAAAGGACTAGTAGGACTGTATCTTCTCTTATTATGACAGTGGACTGGCATTCTGCCAACTCGATTATTTCGCTTTTGACACAGGAGCCACCAGTGTCGTACTGAAATCTGTTGTGCGGAGGCGAAAGCTGCTTTCTTCTTGTGAGTTTTCTCATAAACCACTCTGCACGAGTAAAATAACAATCGGTTTTGAAATCGAATCGTTCAGTCGAGCGACTTGAACTCCTCCTATGGGACTCATTTTGCTTGACTAAGAATCGTAAGTGCTGGTTAATGGTCTTTACATTTGGGTAAGAACTTTGGCATGACTTTTGAAAAAACTCGCAACAACTGCCGTCACATCAATTTGTTTTCGCTTTGTACTTGATTCGTTTATGCTTCTCGTTCCTACTTCAGTCACAACAGTTTTCTCGTCCGTTTTGAGTAGTTCTTTCCTAGAGGTTAAATAAATCATCATTCTAGACTAGAATTGCTCATCTGAGAATTGAAAAACTTGAATTAAAATTGGTTGGAAGAATCCCCAGAGAAAAGGAGAAGATACTAAGTATTTAAAACGCAAAATATTATTCTGCCCTTGGACAACCGAAGTTTTAATTAAAATCAAATTCTTGTACTTCGAATCTACCTCTGTGTCTGCTGCAAACCTTTACCAGCATCAGTTAAGAAGTAGAATTTTCAGAAAAAGAATCGTAGACGCAAAAATCCCTCGAAAATCGTGGACGATGACGATTTTCTAAAAAGACATTCATGTAACTCAAATTTGCCTCGGAGACTCCCTCACCCTTTCTATCCTCAATCAAAGTTTCTGTAATGTTCTGATGTATGCAGTGATATTAAAGCAAACTGTTAAACAGAATTTCCTAAGTTCGGAATTGTCTTTTCAGGACAGAATTCTTTACAATAAAAAAAATCACCCTCAACCTAAAAAAAACTCAAATTTGTGAAAGAGCTACAAAGGCAAAATTTTGTTATTTGGAATCAGCACATATTTTTTTAGTTGGGAGTGAAAGAATCATTTGTATAGTAATTTGTTTGAGATAAAACCACATTTTTTCTAAACTAAACGACAAAGAGTGAAGATCTGGTCAGCACATCGTTTTTTCCCTGTGAAATCTGCTCTGGTTTTCACATGTTTGCTCATCCCTTGCTCCTTGGAACCTTTTGAGCGAAATTATTGCGAATACTTTGGTAGCTACGTAAGTGATATCCCTTGGTTGTTAAGGCTGTTACATTTCTCCTCCTTTTTAAATAGGACTACTTGGATTGCTGGTCTTTAAGGTAAGTCTTCCAGTGATCAAGTTCACCCAGTTTTTTTTCCCTGGTACGCTTCTGTGTAAGCTTGAGAATCGACGATTAAGGAGTACCAACACTGAAAGATCAATTTATGTTCTGTCTGGGCATCGTTTGGGTGCCAAGCTGTCCTTTAAAAGGGTTTGTGGTGGAACATAATGTTAATGATACTAATGCATTGGATCTCAATAGCTGGAGAAGTTTGTCTTAATTGAAGCATCGCTGGATCTCAGTGAACGACCAACAATATCACGAGCATTGGGATCGGTTGGGTTGATACGGGAGTTAGTTTCGCCTGCTAAAGTCAAGAACTCTTGCCTGGTGCATTTCTGTCTCGTAATCACCAGATCAGTGTAGAGACAGTTCATATCAGCATTCAGTGTCACCCTCGTTGTTGCTTAGACTGCAATGGTAAAAATGTTGGATAGTATTCCTTTCAGTCGTAGTCTGGCTATTTTGGAGTTTACTGGACTCCATTCAAGAAGAGCCTTTTGTGCACGGTTGCCAATCACAAAGCCGACTGCAGAGTTGTGTGTATCATACGCGCAAGAACTGAGAAATAAGTTTGAGTCGTCGGAATCACGGACTTGTAGGATTTCTTCGGACAGTCCGTTCAATCTTGTCTGACAGACAAAGAGAGTATGATTGGTAGTAATTCATTTCCATAGCCATCACTAAGATTATTTATTCTCGCTTCTTACATTCCAGCTATAAACTCGGAATTCATTTTTCTGTAGATTTATTTCACAAGGAATAGCTCGGTCTTTCGTTGATCTTGCCACTACTACGGGGAGTGGAATGGCCTCGCTTGAACAAGGGTACGTCGTAGCAAGCACAATATTTGTGGGAGTATTCAATTCTTCGTAGATGTTTCGTGGAAATTTTCCTGACCAAAGGTTGTCTATACCCTTTGCCTCCCCTGATAGGGTCGAGGCATTGGTCAGCAGAGGCTGTTGTCCACAAAACTAGACTCTACGTCCTGTCGCACATGTCCTCTAGAAGATCCTCCAACGATGTTGTTCTCCTTCACCATGTAATTTAATCCATTTCTAGAATAAAGCTTCACTCACAGGACGTCTTCAAACGCTAGTGCCCTGCTGTGTGTGCATTAGAGGTTCTTCTTCTTCTTTCACCTGCATTTATGACCTCTGGGCGAGGGGGCCTGAGTTTCTATTATGAACTTCTAGGGACTAGGCTTCTTCCCTTGGTCTACACCTCCTATTCTATGGAGGTACCCTACAAATTACAGAACTTTCTCCTATCCTCCACCTTCTGACGTGAGGGAGTGTCCTAGAGAAGGTCCCTGCGTAGAAAGTGTCAGATAACCTACTGATACTGATATGCATAAATGTGTATTTGTAGCTTATACGATGTCAAATCTATGATCAATATGTAATCAAATGTGACCAAATACCCAGCCAATATGTTGGTCTTTGTTCAGAATTCAGCAGTGGTTTCTAAAGTTAAATAAACTAAGAGTTTGATAACAAGATATAGATCAAAGGAATAGGATCTGAATTCGTATCCTATATATATATCAAAACCATCATCACCAAAAGCACACATCAATAGTTGTTAACATTAGAAATTTTGGTTATTCTAATGGGTGAAAACCCCTATAATAAACCCTCAATTAAATATGATTTGTTTTTTACAATAGAATTTGATAATCAAATAAAATCGGCGGCGTGATAATATGTTTCTTGTTTCAGCAGCTGTATGAGCTGTCATGGTTACTTTATAGCCCAAAAAACATTTTATTTCTAATATTTTATGTCTTGGGTGGAGTTGAGTCAATGCAGTACATTTTGAAGATTTGTTTGCCGCCTTCTTTCATTTAGATTGGTGACTAACAGCTGTTCTATATTATTCAAGTTTGTTTTTTCCAAATTAGCAAATAATGGTGACTGATATCGAATGCTGATAGCAGCAGTCAATATAGCAAATAAAGATCCCATAGTCATGTATGTTTAAATAGATTCACTGATTGGAGCAATAAGTCATGTAATATGTTCTAACACAGATAGATTAGAACAACTGATCATATAGACAGGTGTAAAAACATGCTTTTTTTGCAATAAAATGAATAGGGACATAAATTTTTATAGTCGAATCAATGGATAACCAAAATGTTTATAAACTGAATTTGGCGGCTGGATTATATTTACTCTGTTTGGATCTCGTGTTGAAATTTGTGACAACCTTTCATTTAGACTGGGTCATCTAGATTAAGTTCTTTCTATTTAGTCTACGAGTTTTTTTTTCAAACAGTAAGGAGCGACTCGGCTCAATAGTAACCGAAACTCTAAAATACGGAATTTTGGTACCAATAGTTACATCAAAAGAATTGCATTTTAATGCTGATGTTAAATATATAACTTTCATCAAGTTTATTCTTACCCATCAAAAGTTACGAGCCTGAGAAAAGTTGCCTTTTTTTAAAAATTTGGGGGGGACCCCTTAAAAGTCATAGAATCTTAACGAAAATATCACCATCAGATTCAGAGAACTACTCCAGTTTTTTACTGTTTTAAAGAGTAGAGTCGAGAGAAATGGTCAAACTTTAGCGTAAAGAGCGAGGCATTGAGGAGGGAACAGCTCCTTTCATATACAGAGTAATTTCAGTTCGTTTTATGTTTACTGTTGCTCCTTACTTTCAGTTAAAAAAAACTTTTTATTATTTAATAATATTATGAGTTCTGTCTATTTTTCTTTAGTATTTGCTGTAATAACTATTATCTAGCTATCTATCTAATCGTTTTTTCAACCTGTGTAATCTCCTTTTAGGTTTGCAGAATTAATTAGTTATATTACTTGTGATTCTAGAATTAATTTCACAGATATTAATTTTTTTTTTAATGTTTTACACAAAATAAGTTTTTTTTTAGAAAAAGTAAAGAACTCCATTAAACCAAAAATGAAAAAAAAAGGAAATCAAATAATCTACCAAGCATACAACTACCATAAATCAGCATCAATGAATACATGAAACCCAAAATGAACAAAACTAGACCTACCTTGCCTGAGCAACGTGGAGTGTTGCGGCAACCTTCCTCCGGCTTCGCCGAAAAAAAAGTGTTCTGAGAGCAACACTTTGGTTTTGTTTCTTTGCTATCCGTTAAACGCTGAAGTTGTCAGCCTATCGAAGCTTTTAAAACATTATGTTCAAAGAAGAACGCGATCAGTAATCATATGATCAAAGGCCGTTCCTCAGCTTTAAAAAAAACAACAACAACAAAAGAATATCGAAAGAAGGGACTAAATTGACTTTGCAGCCGGTTGAACTTTATCCTTTTCAAACGTAGACATCGTGACGGATGAAAACTTGGAACAATATCTTATATAATCTAGTTGGTATCATAAAGCTATCCGTAACTTTTCAGGATTAAAATACCATAGGTGACACTAATTATTACAAAACTACCTCAATGTTTTACGTTATCGTTTGTACCCGTTGTGTAAACACTTAATTCTAGCTTACAGAGAGTATGGGTAGGCTACACTAACTAGCAAAAGTTACGAACCCCTCTTCACTGAAGATGATTGTAGCCTAACAGACGATTATTACTTACAAGTTCCCTGCATGTCTTACCACTAGAACCAAATCGGTCTTACCATCAAATACACCGGAAACAAACAATAGGTACATCAACTAGCCAAAGTTGGAAACCCCCTATTTCCGAAGATGATTATAGTCTAACAGGTAACTTCAGCGTGTAACTTCAGTATTTTTGGTTTCAGTGTGTACCCTACTACTGAAGTTGTCAACCCCTTGAAACTTTCAAACTAGTATATCTCATGAAGGAATTTTTGTACCAAAAAATGGGTGATTCATACTTTGATCAGCTCATCAAGAGCTATCGATTGCCTTCGAAAAAAAATTCCATCTGTCTTAGTTCAAAAGTTGATTTTTTTTGCCGTAGGCCAACTTTTTAACGTCACCACTTAGAAAGGAGCAAAGGATAACCTCCAATTTCCTTAGCAATGACAGAACTATTAAAGTTTAAAAGGTACATCTGATAACATTTCTCTACCTCAATCCCAAGTTCGAAAAAACAAATGATAAACCCAGCCGAAATCACGGCAGCACTTTCGGACCCGTGGGAAAATGCCGCTTTTTTGCTTCTGTAAATTTTTCTATGTATCACTCAAAGAAGATATATTGGCTGTGGGGCCGGGTAACTGCCGCATATAGATTTTAGTCCATCTTCAATTTGAAAGTGGTGCCTGGCTGCTTGCCTGCTAGAAAGGATCTTTCCACTCGAAAGCAGAAACATGGTTTGGTGAAACGAAAGCTTGGCTGCACAACTACAGATACTCCTCTCTGACATAGGCTATATAACTCCACTTCACTTCGCACACTATAGGCTCTGGCTCGTGGACAAGCAAAAACAATCCTTTTCGGCCCAAGGCAAGAGTTCTGCGGAGCTTTCCAAAATGTAATGTCATATTCATCAATCCGGCCTGAGGTCCACACTTTCCGTAAAAACCGCACAGGTTAAACCCTTACCAGTTTCTAGGAATAAGCCGATATCGGCGGCATAGGAAAAAAAAACGGGACAAAACCAAAGTGTTGCTCTCGCAACACAATTACAATAATTGACCGAGTAAAACTCAAAACGAGCAGAAATTAACATGAGTAGGGTTCAAAACCCCTATGGTTTCTAAAAGCCAGAATAAAATTTGCACTTTACTGAAAAAAATTCTTTACAATATTTTCACTTTTATAAACTTTAAGAAATCAAAAATTAATTATGATTTTAAGGAGTGAATATCAGCATACGTATATTAAACTGACAATGCATGTTCATTTGATTTTTTTTTTTTTTTTCAGTTGAGTGCAAATTTTATTCAGGCTTTTAGAAAGCATAGGGGTTTTGAGTAGCCCCGGTAGTTTGAGCTTAATGCACTCAGTCGTTCTTGGTATATTGCTGAGATGTCTTATTGGCAACCAGCATGCAAACAGTGCTTTTTGATTTAATTTTAAAGCATTATTTAGTTTATAAATATAATGAATACATTACATAATTGTGGACGGCTTACCCACCCAAAAACCCTAGAGATAAAGTTACTAGACCGTTCAGCTATGCTGAACAAAAGGGCTGTCTTACAATTTTGATTGAAAATTTCTGGAAAATTTTGAGTAAAAGAGGAGGACTGATTCCCCTCCAATCACTTTTGACTCTTAAGAGGACACTAGAACTTTTAATTTTCAATCAAATTAGCTCCTTTAAAATATCAATGATATTGCTAGTTATGATAGAGCATCGCTGCCTATGTCCTTAAATGGCCTATATTGCTTGTATGCTCTTTTAATTCCTGCATGCTTATAATTTTTCGTTTAATTGAAACTCCACCTAAAAGTTTGACCTTAATACCATTTGGGTCGTTAGGTACAGTAACAGTCATAGCACCATTAGATGTATACACACAGTGTCTTCTGGCTAGTTCAAAATCTGCAACCTATGAAGGTATGAAGGTGAAATTTTTAGAGAATATTTTTGTTGTACGGATTGCAACCTGCCCTCCGTATATAGGTTGTCAAAAGGGCATATCAGCAAAATCTTAGGAACATTAAATTCTTTTAGTGTATACTTTCTGTTGTTGCTTTTTACTTTGAGTATTATGAGTTCCGTCTATATTTCTTTAGTTGATTGTTATGGTAATTTTGTTTAGCTATCTATCTAAGCATCTTTTCAACCTGTCGTGATCCCCTTTTAGGCGTGCAGAATTAAATAGGAACATTAGTTGTTACACTAAAATTAATTTAATCTTTTCTTAAATATTATATTTATATGCCTGTTCTTTATTCCTCCAAAAAATATTGCATCTAAAATATAAAATATTGGTCGGTATTAAACTTTCCGGTAATGAAGAATTAAACACTAAAACGCTTTGTTCACGAAATGAAATTTATGAACAAATTATAAGATCTCTGCAATAGCATGTAATGCAAAGCTAAACTGATAATAATAGTAGTCCTAATTCAGATTTAAACTGAGTTCCAACCTGTGACATAATTACATTTGACCTTTTCAAGAGGGAAATTATTTTTACTTTCGTTGCATGTAACCAAATTTTTTTTCTTCTAATTCCTGAAAATTTTCTACAAAACTCTAAACAAGATGAGTCTGACAAGCCTGACAAATGAAAAAACACTTTTATCTAAAATGCTATTAGTTACACACCCTGTAATTTAAATCTTATAGAAAACTCCACAAAACTAGAAGAATTGTTGAAGCGTAACAACACTTGACGCTTTTTTTTTTTTTTTTTTTTGCATGTAACCAAAAAAAATTTTCTTCTAAATCCTGATTTTTTTTTTTTTTTTTTACAACACTGACAAAACGAATCTGACAAATGAAAACTCATTTTTATCTTATACACCTTGTAACTTATAGTACCATCGAAAATAATGTTAAAAATTAGATTAATTGAAGGGTACACTTATTAAGTCAAACAAGTCAATTTCTTGGCATAATTTTTTTTTTTTTTAATCAGTCAAACACAAAATTGCATAATGATTTGACATTGTAAGTTTTGATATCAGTCTTAAAGAATGTATTAAAGAGTTTTAAGCAATAGCCCGTGTTTTAACTGTGGTTGTAATATGACTTCAGGTAAAAATCCTTATGTAGTAGTAGTAGAGCAATTTTATTGAAAATAATCATTTTTATGCAATAGCACAACCAAAGCGGAGCTTGCAAGGATGTGCTAAAATAAAAAAAGAAAAGAGTGTTGAGCATGAGACCAATTACCGAAACCAACATGAAAAATAATTAACGAAACACTACATTATAAAACCCCAAAACAAAACATACAAAATACAGAAAAATAACCCACTGAAAAGATAGCTAATCTGTTTCGAAAGCATACCTACCGAGCAACTATACACGTAAATAAGATTTAAGTCGGTGGAAATTACCATTATCCTTAATACCTAGTTTGTTCCAAAGCTTGGAAGCTCTATAAACAAGAGAAAAAGAAGACCTACTAGAAGCAAGTCGAGGAACCTCAATATTTCCTCGCATCTGAGTATTGTGCTGGTGAACATATGACCTCTCAAAAAGTATACCTGCAAAACAAGCTGGAAGGCACTCGTTATAATACTTATATGTAAAAATCAAAGTATAAAAATCGCGCAATCCAGCTGCAGGCATTATATTTATCAAACAGTTCGTGGTAACGAACTGTAGTAGGGAGCGACCCGGCTCAATAGTAACCGAAACTCTAAAAAATAGAATTTTGATACCAATAGTTACATCAAAGAATTGCATTTTAATGCTGATTTTAAATATATAAGTTTCATCAAGATTAGTTTTATCCATCAAAAGTCACGAGCCTGAGAAAAGTTACCTCATTTTCGAAAATAGGGGGAAACACCCCCTAAAGGTCATACAATCTTAACGAAAATTACACCATCAGATTTAGCGTATCAGAGAACCACATTGTAGAAGTTTCAAGCTCTTATCTACAAAAATGTGGAATTTTGTATTTTTTGCCAGAAGACAAAATCACGGATGCGTGTTTATTTGTTTTTCTGTTTTGTTTTGTTTTTTTCATGGGTGATCGTATCGACTCAATGGTCCTAGAATGTCGCGAGACGGCTCATTTTAACGGAAATTAAAAGTTCTAGTGTTCGTTTTAAATGACCAGAAAAATTGGAGGGCCCCTTGGCCCCCTCGCACGCTCATTTTTCGCCAAAGTCACCAGATCAAAATTCTGAGATAGCCATTTTGTTCACCATAGTCGAAAACCTAATAACTATGTCTTTGGGTACGACTTACTCCCCCGCAATCCCCGTGGGAGGGGCTGCAAGTAACAAACTTTGACCTGTGCTTACATATAGTAATGGTTCCTGGGAAGTGTACAGACGTTTTCAGGGGGATGTTTGGGGTTTAGGGGAGAGAGTTGGGGGGGATTATGTGGTAAGATATTTCCACGGAGGAACTTCTCATGGGGGAGCAGAATTTCAATGATGGAGGCGCAGGATTTTATAGCATTATTTGAAAAAACACTGAAAAAATAAATGTGAAAAGTTTTTTCTACTGAAAGTAAGGAGCAGCATCAAAACTTGACACGAACAGAAATTATTAGGCATAAGAGCGGTTTACCTCCTCGTAATACTTCATTCTTTACGCTAAAGTATTTTTAGTAATTTCAACTATTTATTCTACGGCCTTTGTAATTCAGAGGTTCTTAAGGAATTGGGACAAAATTTAAGCTTAAATGTAAAGAGCGAGGTATCGACGAGGGGTGAACCCCCTCATATACCCAAGAAAAACATACGAATATACCAGTTTGTTACGTAAGTTAATCCGTAAGTTATGTAGATTTTTTACTTATGAAAACGTTCGTAAAAATTTAAAAGTTCTAATTGCCTTTTTAAGTAATCGAAAAATTGGAGGGCAACTAGGCCTCCTCCCTCTCTCCTTTTTTCTCAAAATCTTCCGATAAAAACTATGAGAAAGCCATTTAGCCAAAAAAAATTAATATGCAAATTTCGTTTTAATGTCTAACTATGTCTATGTCTATGTCCTATGACTAGGTTCTATGTCTTTTGCCAGAAGGCAGATCACGGGTGCGTGTTTATTTGTTTGTTTGTTTGTTTTTTCCCCAGGGGTGATCGTATCGACCCAGTGGTCCTAGAATATCGCGAGAGGGCTCATTCTAACGGAAATAAAAAATTCTAGTGCCCTTTTTAAGTTACCAAAAAAATTGGAGGGCACCTAGGCCCCCTCCCACGCTGATTATTTTCCCAAAGTCACCGGATCAAAATTCTGAGATAGACGCGTTTATTCAGCGTAGTCAAAAAACTTGTAACTATGTCTTCGGGGACGACTTACTCCTCCACAGTCCCCGTGGGAGGGGCTACAAGTTACAAACTTTGACCAGTGCTTACATATAGTAATGGTTATTTGGAAGTGTACAGACGTTTTCAGGGGGGGTTTTAGGTTGGGGGGGGTGTTGAGAAGAGGGGGATATGTTTGGGGAACTTTCCTTGGAGGAATTTGTCATGAGGGAAGAAAATTTTCATAAAGAGAGCGTAGGATTTTCTAGTATTATTAAAAAAAAAAAACAATGAAAAAATAAATATGAAAAAAAATTTTCAACTAAAAGTAAGGAGAAGCATTAAAACTTAAAACGAACAGAAATTATTACGCATATGATGGGCTCACCATCTCCTAATACCTTGCTGTTTACGCTAAACCATTTTTAGTAATTTCAACTATTTATTCTGCGGCTTTTCTGATTCAGGTGTCATTCTTAAGAAATTGGGACAAAATTTAAGCCTAAATGTAAAGAGCGAGGTACTGACGAGGGGGCGAACCCCCTCATATACGTAATAAAAACATGAGAATACAGAAGTTCGTTACGTAAGCTAATTTGTAACTTACGTATATCTTTTACTAATAAAAACATTCGTAAAAAATTTAGTTCTAGTTGTCTTTTTAAGTAACCATAAAAAACAGAGGGCAACTAAGCCTCCTCCTCCGCTCCTTTTTTCTCAAAATTATTAGATAAAAACTATGAGAAAGCCATTTAGCCAAAAAAAAAAATGTAAATTTCGCTTTAATTATTCATCTGCGGAGAGCCAAAATCAAAATATGCATTGATTCAAAAACGTTCAGAAATTAAATTAAAAAAAACAAGTTTTTTTAACGGAAAGTAAGGAGCGACGCTAAAACTTAAAACGAACATAAATTACTTCGTATATGAAAGGGGCTGCCTCCTCATCAGAATAAAGAGAAAAAGTCAAACTTTAGCGTAAAGATCGGGGCGTTGATGAGGAAACAGCCCCTTTCATATACGAAGTAATTTCTGTTTGTTTTCAGTTTTAATGTCGCTCCTTACTTTCTGTTAAAAAAATTTTTTTTTATTTAATTTCACTATAGAACGACCTCATGGACTCCCGGTTCCCTGTACCACAAACAACTCAAATAGTGTTATTCTGGATCACAAGGATTGGACGAAGTAACAAGGGGAAAGTGCCAAGCCATATCGATGAACAATACAAAATATAAGGGTGAATAAGGGGAAAATATAACCACCGTAAAATATTTGGGGGGGGGGGGGGGGTTGCGCATTTAATTTGTGCATCATACCTACGTTGCGCGACAGTATTTTAAAAATCGACTTTACATGGTCCTTAAATGATAGGGTTTCATCAAAATTAATTCCGAGGTACTTGTTGAACCGTGTACGTTTGACAACTTCCCTCTCTGATATCAATTCAGTGATCCAATGATAAAAATTTGGAGATCGAGAAAAAAATAACAAAATTTGACTTACCTATATGCAGGTCAAGTTAATTGATTTTTAGCCATGTGCATTGCTGCATTTAATGCTTACATAAGCAGTTATTCTGTACGGGCAACACACATCAGCGTTTTGTCATCCGCAAATAAGGGTGCAGTGACCTGTGTTTTACTCGGACCATTATCAACAAAATCTGTAAATCTGGGTAGGTCATTAACAAAAATAGGCAGATCATTAATAAAAATAAAAATAGAGTAGGACCCAATGCGGAACCTTGGGGAACCCCACAATTAACACAATTTTTACTAGACGAGATTTCCTCTTAATGAAAATACTGCTGGTCATTCTGAAAATAATTACGAAGCAAACTTAACGGTGCATCCCTTAGTCTGTAAAATTCACATTTTCTTAATAGTAATTATTTTGTTAATAATATATGATGGTCTACAGAAATGAAGGGTACACTTATTAAGTCAAACAAGTCATTTCTTGGCATAAATTTTTTTTAAATCAATCAAACAAAATATTGTATAATGATTAGCCATTGTAAGTTTTGAGATTAGTCTAAAAGAGTGTATTCAAGAATTTTAAGCGATAGCCCGTGTTTTAACTGTAGTTGTAATATGACTTCAGATAAAAATATGAGATATAATTTTATGAGAGAAGAAAACTCAGAGCTCAGTTTTACATATCATTGTGGAGGATTGAAAACTGAGGAAAACATGATTGAAGTTAAATCTTCCCAAAGAGAAATGTCGAAGAAATTAAATCTCCACCAAGTCCTGCTCATTTTGCTACATATTCAAACCTTACATTTGGTCAAAATGTGTGATCAGTATTTGATAAAACGTGAGAGAATGTCCAGCTAAATAATGTGTATTTTGACAATTTAAATTTAATGTCCCTTGTAGAGGTTAAATTTCTGCTTTTAGTGATTTTAATATATTTTTTGAAAGCGCTACAAAACTTTGCAGTCGGACCTCTATTTTTTTTTATATGTACGGTACTTCTAAAACTAGCGTTTTATTTACGAAACGTTTTTTTACAAGACACGAAAGAACTTATTCTGGAGAAAAGCCGTTTATGTGTTCAACATTCAAGAAACGTTTTTCCCTGCTTGGTAATTTGAATAGTGAGTGGCTAATGATATTTTGTTCACATGTATGATTTTTTTGTTATTTTATTTTGCCGGCTTGTCATTACCTTGAAATTTCAACTTCTATACCTAGCAGCTAGAATTTTAAATTTGCAATCACAGAAGCCCAGCCAAGAAAAGCTTATTGTGATAATTTGAATTTCATATCCCTTAGAGGTTGCATTTCTGCTTTTAGTGATTCTGAAATTTTTTGAAAATACTGCAAAACTTTACAGTAAGATCTCTGGGTTAATCAACCTAGATATATGTAGAGTACTTCTAAAACTAGCGTTTTATTTACGGCACACGAAAGAATTCATTCTGGAGAAAAGCCGTTTAAGTGTCCTACATGCGAGAAACGTTTTTCCGACATCAGTAATTTAAATAGTGAGTGGCTCATTATATTTTTATTCACTTGTTTTTTAATTTAACCGGCTTGTCATTACCTTGAAATTTCAACTTTAATACCTAGCAGCTAGAATTTTAAATTTGCAATCAAATGAGTCCAGCCAAAATAAAAGCTTCTTGTGACAATTTTAATTTGATTTCCCTTAGAGGTTGTATTTTGGCTTTTAGTTATTCTGATATTTTTTTGAAAATGCTGCAAAACTTTACAGTAAGATCTCTAGGTTTATCAACCTTTTTTTTTCGCATATAAAGGGTAATTCTTAAACTAGTGTTTTATTTGCTGATCATTTAAGATTGTATCGCGGGGAAAATTTCAAGTGTGCTACTTTCAAGAAACGTTTTACTCAGCTTAGTCATTTGAACGGTGTATGGCCAGTGATGCATTTGTTTACTTGTATGTTTTTTTTTTGTTTTTTTTTTACTGGCTTGTCATTACCTTAAAATTTCAACTTTGTTACCTACCAGCTAGAATTTTAAATTTGCAATCAAATGAGCCCATTCAAATTTTCCAAATCCAACCTTTCGAAATCCACCAATGGTATGGAGGTCGTCTTTTACAGTTGCCCACCAATTTTCCGAATGACTGCCACGACGTCTGTGCCAATCGGGCAAAAGAGCAGCTACAAGCACTTGCTAGTTGATATTTGATGAGTTCATTGCGTCTTCGCTGGACAGGGTATAGCCAACGCAGTCTTCTCTGTTTGACGATCTTGGCTTTGTGCTTAATGTTACTGCAGCGGTGACGCACATCAGCATTTGAAGTTCTTTTGGAGCATAGAATCCTCAATGCTCTTTGTAAACAGCGGCGGTCAAAGACTTATAACTTATAGATGAAGCGCCTTCAGTGGCCAAGTCTCAACTGCATTAAGGCGAACAGGTGAGAGATACATTAAGCTTCAACAACAGCTACATTATTGACAGAAATTTTGTCTTCACGCGGATCTCCCATCTGTTCCACAAATGATAACGGAGTTGAGAGAAGTTGGCTTGGGCTTTGTTGATTCTGTTCTATAGGTCAAGGTCACAGCCTCCAAGAGAGTCTATTAGCAAGTCAAGATAAGTGAAGGTATTGAATTTTTCCAATATATGTCATCAAAGAATAAGCTGAAAATCTGAGCGTATGTATAGATCCATGACTTTAACTTTGATTGTGTTGATCTTCATACCCAGTAGCTGAGAGAATTAGCTACCCAGTAGCTATTTCATTTAGCATTGCTTGGACAGTTGTTGGATCACCAACAAGAGCACCGATGTCATCTGCGTAATCCAGGTCAGAAATGTTAACACCCAGTCCCGTCATGACGCCATTAAAACTCGAGAGTGCTCTTTCTTGAACCCAATCTACTCAATAGCTATTCAAATTAGGGGTAATATTGCACTCTTGTTATACACCCTTTTCCACATTAAAGGGCTTAGTTTCTTCACCCAACATGCTTGAAGTTGATTTGCAATGCTCATAGTAGGTCTTCATCAGCTCTGAATTCAATCGGCATACCATCCTCTGCAGCATGATTCTCCAATGGTTTTCACGGGCTAGAGAGTTGAAAGTAGTTTCGAAATCCAAAAACTAGGGTTAACTATAGGGATCCTCTAGCGTTCGCATTTTTGTTGAAGAAGATGAAGAGTGAAGATCTGGTTAGTGCATCCTCTCCATCAGTAAAATTTGCACTGATTTTCACGTTTTTGCTCATCCCTTGTTCCCTTGAACTTTTTAAGCAAAATTGTCGCAAATACTTTGGTGGCTATATCCGTGAGAAATATCCCTCGATAGTTACGGCCGTCACAATTTTACCTCTTTCTAAATTCTGGTATTATTACTGACACCCTCCAATCAGACGGGAAGATCTTCTTCTTCTATATCAGACTGAAGAGGGATTTTTGTTGCTCCGCCACAACATTTGGTGAGGCCTTTTAGACCAGAGGACACCATCTTCACCAGGTGACTGCCATGTCACCTGGCGTCATGTCGGTGCCATGTCGCTTTTACGGGGTGTTTTTTTTTCAATTGTTGGTGGCAGCATCATCATCGTATCTTTCCCATTTATGTTTGGATTAATCAGGCTTTTAAAGTGATTCTTCCATTGAACAAGTTCACCTTGTGCCTCAGGAATCGTATTACCTTAAATTATTTTAAAGGACCAGTGACAGGTGCCTTTTTTTTCGTTTTTCTTTGAGAGTTCTATAAAACCTTCTTTTGTCATTATTGTTGGCTTCGTTTTCTATATGTATAGCAATTTCATCCCAAGATGGTTGGTGGCCGTAGCAGGCACAATATCTCTGGGAGTATTCATTTTTTCATTGATTCTTCGTGGGAATTTTCATGACCAAGGGTTCCCTAGAGCCTTTGCACCCCGACAGGGTCGAGGAAGCCGCCTGCAGAGTCCGTTGTCCATAAAACCGGACTCTGCGTCCTGTCACAGATGTCCTATAGAGGTTCCTCCAACGATGGTGTTTCTAAGGTTTTTAACTCGCGGAACGTGTCAGCACGCCGGCGGGCCCTGCTGAGTGCACAGCAGAGGGCCTTTGTCATCCTCCACCTGTTTTTATGACCACCGGGTGGGGGTGTCCTGGTTTCTACTATGAAATTCTAGGGACTAGGCCCCTTCCCTTGGTCTGCGCCTCCTATTAACAAAATGAGGGCGCCAGAAAATCTTAAGGAAGATCCGCCAACCTCCTGGCTCCGCTCCTGCTTGCTGCTGAGTTTTCGTCCACAATGGATCCATCAGTTTTATTGTAAAGACATGTTGAAAGTTGTTTTAGTTTCTTCCGTGAAAGAGCTTCATTATAAATAGTCTAAATGCAAATTACCTTTACGAAATACATCAATTCGACGTGAAAAATTTAGCTTTTTGGCTGCACGTACCTAAGAAGAAAGCACATTTTTATAAGGCGCTTTACTTTGCTGTTCTTTAGTTAAGACCTATTTTTATATAATCTTTTTGTGTTTAAAAGAAGGTAAGGAGTGTTTCTATAACCTTGAATGTGTCTTGTTAGTATTGGGATGTAAATATTCTCATGAAACCACTTTTCACCAAGAACTCGGGTTAGATGTGGTGGATAAGGCGAAATTTATTTATATATGTTTAAAAAATAGATAAAATGAACAAAATAATATGTTTTAGATTCTAGTACACATAAAAAAAAAAGAACAATTAATCGTTTGACCATGGAGCCTATTGAGGGGAAATAAGAGTATTGCATTTTCGCTTCGTATTTATTGGTGAATAAAACTCTGAGCTTCGAATAGGCGTAAAAATGTTTTTTTTTAAATTAAATGAAATGGGTTACGATTTTTTAAACCTAATATTTAGATTAACTAATTTTTCTTTTGTCAACTATTAATTTAATTGTTTTCTACCTATCTCTATGTAAACTTCTTTTCAACACATGTTTTACTCTTAGTTTTGCATAATTAAGTAGTTATATTATTGGTGATGCGAGTTTATCAGGGGCTGATCTAAAGTAAGATCTTTGGGGAGGCCCAATGTGAGGTATGAAACCAAGATGGGAAAGAATATAATAAATAAAAAATAAAATTAAACAGGTGATAAAACAAGGATTTTGTCAGCCGGTAGCAAAATATGAAGACGTAGAACAAATAAATATTTCGACAAGGACCTCCCCCAAGTCCTCCTCATTGCTAAAAAAAAAAACGAAGAAGAAAAAAGAAAGAAACAACAACAAAATTTTACCTTTCAAAGTGAATTCGACAAGAGGAGAAAAGATACTGAAGAAAAAAAACATCCAGAAATTCATGAAAGAGAATTCAACAACTAGATTGAACAAATATTCTGTACTTTGCATTAGATTTTGCCTGTGTGCAATTTCGGTTTTCATTAGATATGCGGACAGGTTTTCCTGAATAATATCTCCTGTATATTACTCCTGAATATATTATCTCCTGTATATTATTCAGAAATATTCAGGAAATTCAGGAAACATTATTCTAAAGAAATATCTCCTGTGTCTCTATTTATAGCCGGTTTTCTGTTTTTACATATATTTTTTTTTTATCTCAATTAGCTCTTTAAAAATTGCGGTAGGCCATTTACAATAGACATTAAAGTTGCCCTTCAAAATGAAACTAAATGTTCAGGATATTCGAATATATACTGGGCCAGAGCTGAATCAAGGTTGTCAATTTTATTTTTCAATCTAAGGAATATATCTATTGAAATTTGTGTTCATGTGATCGTTCCCCTAGTTTATGATGGATCCTATTAATGTAAAATTTCCCATATTACGCGGGACTCTTTAGACACACTTACCCAGTATAGGGTCAGTTTTATTCTTTCCCCAGTTAAAA
This sequence comes from Artemia franciscana, assembly GCF_032884065.1. NCBI lineage: Eukaryota > Metazoa > Arthropoda > Branchiopoda > Anostraca > Artemiidae > Artemia > Artemia franciscana. The sequence goes on along the minus strand of NC_088880.1, from coordinate 10,483,225 downwards.
AAATTTTTTGAAAGAAAAAGAGAGACTATTATTTTTTTTCCAAGTTTGTTGCTAAGCTCCGAGACGCATGGTATTGTAGTGAAAGTTTTTTACTCAATTGCTGGTGTAACTGAATCAGGGAGGACGGTCTCCCTTTTTTCCTGTATTAGCTTTTTTAATCGGTGATCTCGGATATTTTCAATAAGGTTGAATGGGTAATCACTGGAGCATAGAATATCTTTAACGTAATCCAAGTCAGTTTTTGTATGATTACATGAACAGATTTTTAGAACTCTGTCTACTAAAGAAATTACTATCCCCTCTTTTCACAAAAGGGGGGTGATTTGACGAGAAATATAGATAGTGGTGACTATGGGTTTGCTTTCTATATATAGAAAATTCAAGGCTTGGAGTATTTTTATAATTAAAACATCCAAGAAAGGGAGCTTTCCTGAATCTTCCAGTTCTATTGTGAATTGAAGATTCGAATCAAAGAGTTCAATGTGCCAAAAAGTCTTTTAGAGAGTCCTGACTATGTTCCCAAAAAGCAAGAGCATCATCAACGAAGCGAAACCAGAAGAGTTTTCAAGGGGAAACTATTCAAAACTGATTGTCCTATTAAATCCAAGTAAAAATTTGCCAAAAAAAGAGACAAAACAGCACCCATGGGTAGGCCCATCTGAAGGAAAAATTTATCTCGGACTTAAAAAAAAAGGTAAAGGATACGGCATTAGACTTTATAGTCCCTACCGGCGGTGCTGATCTCCGTTTCTGGGCCCTTCAGCCAGGAAGTGCAATGGGGGGTTGGGGGCCAACCATCCTTTGCTTTCGCACACCCTTCCTGTTTACCTTCCCCGGATTTCTCCAGGTACCCATTTAAAGCTGGGTCGACTCTGGCTAAGCTTACAGAGTCACGCCCCTTATTCCCGTCCCAAACTGAACAATTGGGTACACTGGATTCGAACCCGCGTCCTTTCAGACAAAGGATCCCAAATCCAGCGCACCAACCGACTCGGCTAGGACGGCCTGGACTTAAGATACAAAGGACTTAAGATCTCGGACTTAAGATACAAAGATAACTTGTTGCACAGATGAGCAAGCGTATTTGTTGTTTCAATTTCTAAGGTTTTATAATCTGATCAAGCAGAATTTTTCTCTAATTTTCTTTGTAAGGCCTGTTCACATTTATGTACCTCACATGAACTGTTTTTTTTTTTTTTTTCTGTTATACTTTGATTTTTCAGCTTGTCAACAAGATCTATAAAAAATTTTATGTAAGATTTCTGTTTGGTTAGAAGAGGCTTGAAAATTGTGGCTAAGGACTTTCTTACACTTGTAGCTGGAGAACTATAACATGCTACGATAGAACGTAATGGACTATCTTTCTTATGGATTTTAGGTAGACCATAAAATTTTGAGGCTGAACGACCTTTGTGGTAGAATTTTCTGCACATTAGAGGGGTGATTAGTCTATTGTCTTAGAAATTTCTAATTCTTTTCTCAGCTGTTGTGTGTATTTATCTGTGGGATCAGTTTTTATTTCTTTGCAAATATTTTTATCCATTAAAAGGGTACTTATTCTATTTTGATAATCTGCAGAATTTATAAGTACAACTGTGTTCCCGTTGTCCGCTTTTGTAATTACTGTATTTTTATCACTTCAAATTTTGGAGGATTTTAATTTCTTCCTTTGATTTAGTTGAAAGCGACAATGACGGCTTATAATCAAGAATGCTCTTTACAATTTCTCTTCTGAGTGGGTCTGGATTTTGAACCTCACCATCAGAGCTAAAAATACCATAATCCACATCCGTAATAATTTCTTATATATTTACGTGTGTCTGAGCCGTTACAAATTTAGGCTCTTTTGATAGAATACTTAGCTCTTTGGATGTGAAAACCATGGAGGATATATTTTCTAAAGAAGGGCCAGCACAAAATCTAGGAACGAAATTCCGTGTTTGTTGGAAATGTTGAAATTCGAGTTTTGAAAGTTTTTTTGACAAGCTAGTTTTCGCTAAATGGGAAACGTGTTGGAAAGACATTTGTGAGATATTTAAAATTAGGTGAAAATCTGGAACGGATAAAGTCTGATATAGTAAAGATTTGAAATTAAATATATTATTACTGAAGACGTGTCTTTTGAGTCTATGGTCTTTTAAAATATTTTTTAGAGTTTTGAAACCCATTGGATAAACTCTGGATAAGCTGGCCTTCAGATTGTGTGCCTAATTGTAAGTTGAAACGTAAAGAAGGAGGAAGAATTCGATTTGTTTTGCAAGTTTCAAAAAAATTGAACTGATAAATAAGATTTGCGTGTTTATCAACACAACTTAGAAAGTCTAAAACAATGTTGGTCAAAAACTCCCCGTAAGCTTGACGTAAATACATTCTAAGACCACACTGACGTATGAAACAAAGAAAGGAAAGGATATAATAAATGAAAAATTAAATTAAATCGGTTAGAAAACGAAGATTTTGTCAGCCAGTAGCAAAACATGAAGACGAAAACAAGTAAATATTTCGACATGGACTTCCGCCAAGTCGTACTCAGTGCTAAAAAACAAAACGGACAAAAAAAGCAAAAAAAAAACAACAAAATCAGCCAGAAATCAATGAAAAAGAATTCACCAATTAGATTGAACAAGTATTCTTTGCCTTGCAATAGATTTTGCCTGTCTACAATTTCGGTTTTCATTAGATGTGCAGACAGGTTGTTTTAAATTAGACTGGGCGTAAATATTGACAGTCTTTTAATATTAAGTTGTTATAAATTGGTTTTAAGAAAATATCTCCTGTGTCTCTATTTATAACCAAATTTCTGTTTATATTTTTTTTTTCTCAGTTGCCTCTTCAAAAAGAACTAAATGTCCAGGATTTTCGAATATATGATGAGCCAGAGCTGAATCAAAGTTGCCAGTTTTTATTTCAAATCTCAGGGACTTATCTATTGAAATTTGTATTCATGCAATCGTTTCCCTAGATGTTGATGGGTCCTATCAATGTAAAATTTCCCTCGTGATTATACTGGATAGTGATGTCTACAAAGTCTCGTGTTCATGTAGGAAATTCTACATTGGTAGGACCTATCAACAACTAGGGGAACGATTGAATGAACACAAAATGTCAATAGATAAGTCCCCGATATCTGAAAATAAAAATGACAACTTTGATTTAGCTCTGGTCCAGCATTTATTCGAAAATCCTGAAGATTTAGTTCTTTTTGAAGAGGCAACTTTAATATTTACTGTAGTTGGCCTACTGCAACTTTTTAAAGACGTAATTGAGAAAAAAAATATACAAATAAACAGAAATTTGGCTATAAATAAAGAAACAGGATGTATTTCCTTGAGCCTAATGTGTAACAACGTAATGTTAAAAGACTCCTATCAATATTTTCGCCCAATCGAAGTTAAAACAACCTGTCCGCATAGCTAATGAAAACCGAAATTGCAGACAGGCAAAATCTATTGCATGGGAAAGAATACTTGCTCAACCTAATTGTTGAATTCCCTTTCATTGGCTTCTGGCTGGCTTTTTTTTTTTTTTTTTTTTTTTTTTGTCAGTGCCTTGTGTCCTCTTATCCAATTCACCTCGAAAGGTTAGATTTTGTTGTTTTTTTTTCTGTTGTTTTTTTTCGTCTTTTTATGGCACTTGGTATTAACCAAGTGACATATAGCAGTCGCCAATTCTGTCGGTCTGTCGGTCTGTCGGTCTGTCTGTCGGTCCCGGTTTTGCTACTTTAGGCACTTCCAGGTAAGCTAGGACGATGAAATTTGGCAAGCGTATCAGGGACCGGACCAGATTAAATTAGAAATAGTCATTTTCCCGATTTGACCATCTGGGGGGGGGGGGGGAGTGGGGGCCCGGTTAATTCGCAAAAAATAGAAAAAATGAAGTATTTTTAACTTATCAGCGGGTGATTGGATCTTAATGAAATTTGATGTTTGGAATGATATTGTGTCTCAGAGCTCTTATTTTAAATCCCGACCGGATCTGATGACATTGGGGGGAGTTGGAGGCGGAAAACCTAAAGTCCCGGTTTTGCTACTTTAGGCACTTCCAGGTAAGCTAGGACGATGAAATTTGGCAAGCGTATCAGGGACCGGACCAGATTAAATTAGAAATAGTCGTTTTCCCGATTTAACCATCTGGGGGGGGGGGGAGTGGGGGCCGGTTAATTCGGAAAAAATAGAAAAAATGAAGTATTTTTAACTTATGAGCGGGTGATTGGATCTTAATGAAATTTGATGTCTGGAATGATATTGTGTCTCAGAGCTCTTATTTTAAATCCCGACTGGGTCTAATGACATTGGGGGGAGTTGGAGGGGGGAAACCTAAAATCTTGGAAAACACTTATAGTGGAGGGATCGGGATGAAACTTGATGGGAAAAATAAGCGCAAGTCCCAGATACATGATTGACATAATCGGAACTGATTTGCTCTCTTTGGGGTAGTTGGGGGGGGGAGTAATTCTTAAAAATTAGAAAAAAGAGGTATTTTCAACTTACGAAGGGGTGATCGGATCTCAATGAAATTTGATGTTTAGAAGGATATCGTGTCTCAGAGCTCTTATTTTAAACCCGAACGGATCTGGTGACATTGGGGGGGGGGGGAGTTGGGAGGGAGAAACCTTAAAAATTGGAAAACACTTAGAGTGGAGGGATCGGGATGAAACTTGGTGGAAAAAAAACACGAGTCCTAGATACATGATTGGCATAACCAGAACGGATCCGCTCTCTTTGGGGTAGTTGGGGGGGGGGTTAATTCTGAAAAATTAGAAAAAATGAGGTATTTTTAACTTACGAACAGGTGATTGGATCTCCATGAAATTTGATTTTTAGAAGGATATCGTGTCTCCAAGCTCTTATTTTAAATCCTGACCGGATCTGGTGACATTGGGGGAAGTTTGGGGTAGGGAAACCTAAAATGATGGGAAACGCTTAGATTGGAGGGATTGGGATGAAACTTGGTTGGAAAAATAAGCAGAAGTCTTGCATACGTGATTTACATAATTGGAACGGATCCGCTCAATTGCGGGGGGGGGGGTAATTCTGAAAAATAAGAAAAATGACGTATTTTTAACTTACGAAGGAGTGATCGGATCTTCATGAAACTTCATATTTAGAAGGACCTCGTAACTCCGATATCTTATTTTAAATCTCAACCGGATCAAGCGTAATTGGGGGGGGGGCAGTTGGGGGGACCGGAAATCTTAGAAAATACTTAAAGCGGTGAGATCAGGATGAAACTGGATGGGAAGAATAGAAACCTGTCTAAGATACGTGACTGACGTAACTGGACCGGATCTGCTCTCTTTGGTGGAATTGGGGGGGGGGGTAATATTGAAAATTGAGGTATTTGTAACTTACGAAAGGGTGACCAGATCTTAATGAAATTTGATATTTAGAAGGATCTTGTGCTTTAAAGTTCTAATTTCAAATTCCGACCAGATCCTGTGACATTCGGGGGAGTTGGAGGGGGGAACCGGAATTCTTGGAAAACATGAAAATTGGAGTATTTATATCTTACGAATAGATGATCGGATCGTAATGAAATTTGATTTTTAGAAGGAATTCATGTCTCAGAGCTCTTATTTCAAATCCCGACCAGATCTTTTGACATTGTGGGGATTTGGAGGGGGAAATCTTGGAAAAACACTTGGAGTGTAGGAATCGGGATGAAGCTTGGTGGATAGAATAAACAAATGTCCTTGATACGTGATTGACAGAATCGTACTGGATTCGCTCTCTTTGGGGAAGTTGGGGGGAGGGGTTCAGTGATTTGGTGAGTTCGGTGCTTCTGGACGTGCTAGGGCGGTGAAAATTTGTAGGCGTGTCAGGGAGCTGCACAATTTGACTTGATAAAGTCGTTTTCCCAGATTCGACCATCTGGGGGGCAAAAGGGAGAGGAAAAATTAGAAAAAATTAGGTATTTATAACTTACGAGTGGGTGATCGGATCTTAATGAATTTTGATATTTAGAGGGACTTTGTGACTCAGAGCTCTTATTTTAAATCTTGACCGGCATTAAGCCTCTTATTTTCCTTTTTAAATCAATCTATTGATTCATAGAATTTTGTTAGAGCTCATACCATATGATCTCTTGGCTCTTAGCTCTTCTCGCCTCGTCACAAGTGCCATATGAGCTCTTAGCTCTTGTTTTTTTTTAGTATTGAGGACGACTTGGCAGAAGTCCTTGTCAAAATATTTGCTTGTTTTTCGTAATCATATTTTGCTACTGACTGACAAAATCCTAGTTTTCTCACCTATTTGATTTTATTTTTCATTTATTATATCCTTCCCTTTCTTGGTTTTATCCGTCATGTATAAACGGTGTGGTCTTAGGCCTAATGTGACAAAGGTGCCAGTGAGGAAAGTCTTGGGGGGGAGCAATGTTACAAAGGTGTCAATAATTGCCAAAATTGACAAATTTATTCTAAAAATAAAGAGTAAAAAAAGACAAAAAAAGAGGAAAAGAGGGCACCAAAAAAAATATTGGTGGGGGTGGGGTCCCCCGCTTCTCCTGGATCCACTCGTGACGGTCATAATGTTGATAAATACTATATCTTATTATCTTTACAGATTCTATTATCTATATCTTTTCAGATAAAGTATATTTATGTCTCAAAAATATATCTCTATAAATTTTTTTCAGGATAAATATTACAAGTATTGTCATTTGCTAAACCAAAAGAAACGTTCGAAGTAAATATAAAAAAAAAGACAGATTTATGTTTAAACTTGTCTAATTACAAGGGCTTTTATTGGTGTCTTGGAAAGGACGGTTTAATTCCAGGCCAGTATTTCTAGCAGTCTCCTAATTAACTTTAAAAAAAGCTCGTATTGCTTTTGATATTTTTATTTTTGTGTGTGTTTTAATAGTTTCTTCTGTGCTTTTAGCTCACATACTTACTCACACAGGGGAAAAACCGTATAAATGCGAAATTTGTCAAAAAGGGTTTACTAGAAGATATATCCTGAGAAAGCATGAAAGTACGAAGCATTGCAATTACAAACAAAAGTATGTATTTTTTTATGAGTTTTGTTGTTTATTTTGTCCATATATCTATTATTTTTTTCCCTTTTTTTTTGCTGAAAGTTTAACTTCCATACATCGGAAAATAACAGTGACGTGATACAGAAGAAGTATTTAGCCCAGTGAGCATGTATCTGCAGTGTTCAATGTTAGGAGACTTTTTTGCCTTAATGCGCCCTTTGGGTCTTAACCCCTTTAAGCAGCTAGTGTGCATATATGACCTTCAAAGAATTAAAAAATAACACAAAGAAATGCCTTAAAGAACTCCCATGACAAAAGGAAAACACTCAAGTGTAAATTTACGAAGTCCTTGATAATTTTATGAATATATTAATATATTACAGATTTAAGAGGAAGGAAGGAAGAAAAGCAACACAACAAAAACAGAATTATCTTACTTCTAAACCATGAATAGCCGTGAGACAGGCATGTACGCAGGAATTTTTTTTCGGGGGGGGGGGGCAAAACCTTCGAAACAGCAAATATAAAGTAGCACTTTTATATATTAATATATTAATGTTAATATATATATTATATTAATATATATATATTTATATATATATATATATATATATTATACATATATGTGTTATATATATATATATATATATATATATATATATATATATATATATATATATATATATATATATATATATATATATATATATATATATATTATACATATATATACATAATATATATATATTAATATATTATATAATATATATATATTAATATATATTAATATATATAGTAATATATTAAGTAATTATTATATTTAATATATTAATATGGTCTATCAAAAATCCATACTCTATGTCACCCATTGTGATTTTCAGTCAAGCAAGGCTTACCACTAGTTCTCAAGTGAGGAGGCATATGAACATGTACAGCATTGTAATACCAAACAAAAATTATCTATGCTTATAATAGAGTTCTGTATTCGTTTTTGCCATGATTTTTTTTTTCTCAAAATCTTTATTTATTCATTGCTCAAAGTTCAACTACCATGCATGGGAAAATAACAGCGACTTAATACCCGTGAAGTATTTTGTCCAGTTAGCTAGTATCTGCCATGTTCAATGCTTGGGGCCTTGGGGATCTTAACCCTTTCAAGAAGTTAGTGCGCACATGTAACCTCTAAAGAATCAAAAACTAACACAAAGAAAGGCATTAAAGAAGTCTCAATGAGAAAAGAAAAAAAGAAAAACACAATAAATACAAATTTGCGAAGTACTTGATTAATTTATAAATATGTTAATATAGTCCATAAAAAATCTAGACTGTCTGTCCTATTCAACAAGGATAAGTCATGACGGTGTGATAGGAGGGCCTTAATGCACATATTACGGCCTGCGCAGACACACCAATCTAGCCTATGAGTTATCTACTGGAGCTGATTTCTGGCTTAGTTGTGATATAACCCACATAGTTTGACCATTTGACTAAAACAAAACTTTAGTATTTTTCTTAAATAGAAAAATAGCTTTGTAAAAGTATTACATTTTCTACTATAAACAGGCTACAGCTAATGACTACTACTAGCAGACCCCCTTAGATGGTAAATAACTTTTTCATTTGGGTGAATTTAGTTGAATAGAATGAGTAAAAGAGTAAAAAAAAGGTAAGGTAAAGGATATCGCACTAGACCCTTAAAGTCAAAACAGGCGATGCTTATATCTGTTTAAAGACCCACAGCCAGAAAGAGCAATGGGGTTGGGGGCCAGCCATCCTGTGCTTTAGCACACCCTCCTGCTTAACTTCCCAAATTTCTCCTGGTACCCATCTAAAGGGGTAGGTTTGGCTGAGCTTACAGAGTCACGCCACTGACCCCTGTCCTAAATGAAACAACTGGTCACACCTGGAATTGAAATCCCACCCTACGGACAAAGAATTTCAAATCTAACGTGCTAACCAATCAGCTAGGATGGCTCAAGCTATTAAAGTGGAAAAAATGGGAGAAAGTGAATTTTGGACAAACAAATACAGTTTTGTTGAGCGTTTGTAATTTTGGAGCTGCCGTGGAAAGGATATCCTGCAAAATGACTAGGTCGACTTGTTTTTGACCAAATAGCTGTAGAATGCTAAAAATGCTCAGCTTTCTTCTACTGATCTTAGCTTGACGTCTATCAATCGATCCTGAAAACCTACCATTTGCATAAACTGTCAAAATGCACCCATCGAAAATACTTTAATTAATTCTAGATATTGTAATCAACTACATCGAAATTCTTAATTATTTTAATTGTCTGTTCTAGGCTTGTGAACGGGTTGAATCTTTCACTGAACTGTTGAATTTATGAGTTTAGTACATTATGTTACAGAATTACAGGTAACTCATATATTTATTTAATATATAATAATATATTAATATACTATTATTATCATAAGCATTCGCTTTGTTCCTCCAATTTTAAAAATTGAAAACACGTGCATGGTTTTGCTTCTAACCTGGTGAGACCTTTCTACTAAGACCTTTCTACTAAGACTAACCTGGTGAGACCTTTCTTCTAAGGTCTTTCTTCTAAGCGTTTTAGTTTCAATATCTTGCTTGAAAATTTGATGTTTACTTTCTGAAAATTTAATGCATTCAAAGATAACCTCAAAAACCTTGTAATTTTAAATTAAGTTCACTGATATGAGTGGAGGGGTCAGTAAAGTAGCATTAAATTACTGATAGGATTCTTAATCCTATGAATGTTTATTATATCCCTAGCATCGATGAGATTAAATCTCGTCAATTAACCCCTCAAATATCTCTTATACTTTTTCTTGACTCATTCATCACACTATTGAGCCTTGAGATTCTATTATTGGATGATTCAACGCCCAATAGAACCACTGAAGAATCTTTCTTGTTAAATGGCTGGACAGTTATAAAACTCACTCTTTCTGTTAGAATTAAAATTATTGATTAATTGTTGTTAATTTAAGTCGAAATTAACTGAATTTTTATTTAAAAAAGAAAATTATTTCTGAGGATCCAGTCAAAGCGCAAAACACGTCTTGGTGGGTAATTTGCAATGAAAATGAACCTTGTAATGTCCATAGGTTTCCACTAATGATTTCATATATTCTATATTTTTTCCTAACCCTATATGGCGCATCACCTGTCATTACTGGAACAATTTTAGAAAGATCAATGTTTAAGTCACTAAATGTTTTGGTAACAATGGTAACTTCTTGATTACCAATTGGTAACATTTAATTGGTAACATTTAACTGGTAACATTCAATTGGTAACATTTAATTGGTAACATTCAATTGGTAACATTCAATTGGTAACATTTAATTGGTAACATTCAATTGGTAACATTCAATTGGTAACATTCAATTGGTAACATTTAATTGGTAACATTCAATTGGTAACATATAACTTCTTGATTCACCAGAGTGTCATTTGTGCTTTACTGAGAGCAATTATATTACGAGCACTTTGTTTCAAATAATTAAAAAATCAATTAACGAAACATCAAAGAAAAGATATCTCACGGCCTGCACGTACGCAGGGTGGGGGGGGGGGCCTTCAAACCCCCCCCCCCGAAATTTTGTGAAATGTTTAATTTCCCCATGGTTTCTTGGAATTTCTGGCAAAAGTAGGACATTTATTAAGAATCTAGATACATGTGTGAAGCCCTTTTTGGGGGATTTTACAGCATGCAATTATCCGGTCAAGTCAAGCCCAATTATTAACCCATTTTCTGTCTGACTTTTTACCCTTTTTGAAGTAATTAGCAATTGTACTGTTTTTTTTTTTTTTTTTTTTTTTTTTTTTTTTTTTTTTTTTTTTTTTTTTTTTGTAAAGAGAGTTTGCTTTCCACGGCAAAATAGAATTATCCTTGATATTAGGGCGTTTATCCCGCCTTTTCAGGATAGAGTAAAGCTTTTAATGGATCAATTTTGGAAACTATCATTTTTCAGTAAAATCTTACGTTTTTGCAATAGAAGAACTACCCCCCACAGCACCAGTATTGCACTGTTAACCCTAAAATTTCCCTTTCAGTGGGATTATTCACTGGTTCTAAGTCGCTATGAACATAATCTGAGCCTAAAACGTACTTTTGAGGCTTCCGTCCTCTTCCCCCCATCCGCTACAATACTACAGATTAAAGTTAATCTGTATTTTCCGATATACGTGCTGTTTGCATTACTAAATAAAAAAGTGCTACCTTATATCTGCTGTTTCGAAGGTTTTGGGCCCCCACCCCCCGAAAAAAAATTATTTTGCGTACATGCCTGTCTCACGGCTATTCATGGTTTAGAAGTAAGATAATTCTTTTGTTGTTGTGTTGCTTTTCTTCCTCCCTTCCTCTTAAATCTTCTAAAAGACATGAATGTTATTTATTAATATTAATGATTAACGAATAATAATAATGAATATTAAATTTCTCCAACATACAAATATCAAGCCAAACTATGGATTCTTGTTGAAAAAAAACGAAAACAGATTTTTTTTTTCTTTTTCCGTGAAATAGACTATTCCGATTAAAAACTAATATAATTTAATTCAAAAAATCTATTGTGTGTAAGAATAGCTATTTTATAATACAAGTATATCTTAGGACTCTTTATTCTTATATAAGTTGTTGCATCGACCTTGAAATCTTTAGGGACTTGCTTTTTTTTTTGTCGTCTGTGATATCCCACGACATTTATTATAACCAACTCTGCACTGCAAAGATTTTTTTAACCTTTGCACTTGCCACAGACGCCGATTGTCGATTGGACAATTGATTGCTAGAATTTGAAAAATACCTTCTCCTATATTCATTATTATTAAGAATAGTATTTTAATATTATGTAAATTATATTATATAAATCGTATGTATTATATAAATATTATATAAATAATATTTTAGTAATATTTGAAATTTCTATTAATCTAACATCAGCAAAAATAACAAAAATAGACAAAAAACAGCCTAATAGCCAAAATTACCGAAATAACTATTTTAAAAAAGAAAGGTTATTTATTTAATATTTGTTCTAGAATTACTAGCTAATTTTTTAGTTGTAGATTTGATAAAAGACAACATGTTTAAGGCTTATTAAGTTTTTGGAAACTCACCGAGAGTAAATAATAACATTTTGTTTTCATATATATTTTCTCTCATTAGATGAAGCTTGCAATTGTCTCCAATCCTGTATGATTCCACTGCTGTTCCGGTTGCAAAATACATCTATTTTGAGTTCCTTCAAATTTTTATCGTTTGGTTCTTGTTCTTATTTTGAGATTTTGTGTTTTGTTTCCTCTTTGGAATTTTGTATTTTGCGCTGATATTATTTTACTTGCCAATACTTGATTATAAGCTATTTTTGTCTAAAGTTTAAATCAGCGAGGAAGCTGTTTTTACTGTGCTATTGTTACCCTTATATCTTTGTTGTCGAAGTGTTTTTTCTGTGTCATTTGTTTTACTTTCCCTGCGTCTTCTCAGTCTCTTATGTCTTAATACTTTTACTTTTTAACCTTTTTGGTAGCATTTGAATTCTATCAAAATTCAGCTGTAAAAAGTTTTTCAAGAAAGTGTTTTTTTTTTTTTACTGTTATTAACTTTTGGCTGATCCTAATTGTCGAGTTAGTTCTTCTGAACTTTTTTTTTCATTGGAAAATTTATCATAAAATATTTAAGCACAGTTTTTTGTCTTTGTAATTGTTAGATTTTTTATTTATCTTCATCATCGAGTTATTTTCTCATTTCTTTTCCATTTAACTTTTTTTTCTGTGTTCTTGAATCTCAAGTCGTATTTTGAATCTTCAATTGTATTTTTTTTCTGTGTTCTTGAATCTCAAGTCATATTTTGAATATTCAATTTTTTTCTTTTTTTTAGTATCTCTTGTTACTAATATATTTTGTTGACAAAACAGCTGTCATGCTTCTAATTGATACAAAATTGCAAAAAGACTGTGGTGCAAAATATTTTGAGGTGGCTCAAAAATTTTTCTTTTTGTTTCAATCCTATTTAATTCAAGAATAAAGTTAGCTCAGAAAAGTTAAAATTAGTAAGATTCCAAAACCATTAGACGGTTTTGCTTCTAGTTGATACAAGACTGCAAAGACTGTGGTGCAAAATGATTTGAGGTGGCTCAAAAATTGTCTTTTTGTTTTTGTATCAATCCTATGTAATTCAAGAATGAACTTAGCTCAGAAATGTTCAAATTAACAAGATTTCAAAATCATTAGACGGTTTTGCTTCTAATTAATACAAAACCGCAACTACTGTGGTTGAAAATATTTTGGGGTGGCTCAAAAATTTTTATTTTTATTTTTGTTTCAATCCTATTTAATTCAAGAATAAACTTATCTCAGAAAAGTTCAAATTAGCAAGATTTCAAAACCATTAGACGGTTTTGCTTCTAATTGATACAAGACTGCAAAGACTGTGGTGCAAAATATTTTGAGGTGGCTCGAAAAATTTTCTTTTTGATTTTGTTCAAATCCTATTTAATTCAAGAATAAACTTAGCTCAGAAAAGTTTACTTTTATTTACTTTTATGCATTCTTAAGAGAATGAATGAAATTGGGGTCCATAACATATTAATTTTATTACTATATATTCCTAAGCAACATCCATCTTCCTAAGTAGCGCCTACCAAGACCCCTGAGGCCCTCAGAGCTACGCATGGCCCTCCTCCATGCCAATCTATTCAAAGCCTCCCTCCTTACCCTATTAGAAGTTACAGTTCTGCTTAAATCTTTTCTTTTGGCCTCCTTCTACCCCGTACGTAAATATACTGCTTTTTGTTTGACCCTAAATGGTTTAAATTTTATTACTATATACTCCTAAGCAACATCCATCTTCCTAAGTAGCGCCTCAAAAAGAAAAGAAAATATTACTAAAGTTGGGGAAAACCCATAGGATATTACCTCTAAAGGGGACAGCAACTAAAAAAAAAAAAAAACATAAAAATAAGGATTCATAAGCATGCATTCACCGTAAAGTTGGGTTTAGATTTGTCTAGTGTCGGCAAAAAATGCTGACGCCATCTAGCATTTATTGATTTGCATTTCTAACGTTTGATGTAGCCATAAACCAAAATTAGCCAAACCAAAATATTAAAAACCAAATTACCAAAAACCTTAAACCAAATTAGCATAAACCAAAATTATAACTGACAAGATTACTGTCGCATTAAGTATCAAATCTCAGAGAAAAATAGAACTAAAAAGCTGGAAAACTGCCAAGACATATCAAACACTAGAAGGTATTAGTAACGTTCTTGTATTGGCACTAAGGCCAGTTCTCTCTCTTATAAGTTGCGCATGCTCTTTGCTGCTTCTAGTTTATTTATATTGTTTCACGGTTGTTACTTAGTGATTTTCAATTTTGTTTATGTCTTTGATTTGTTTCTTTTTCTCTTCTTTTGTTAAATTGGAGAATATTAAAGTATTATCAAACATTTCTTATTAGTTATGTTGTTTCGATTTCATTTTATTTAAGGAGGACAGCAGATTCTCTTTCAGAAAAAAAGGATAGAAAATTGTCTTAAGATTTGCTTTAGTGGTTTAAACCACTTTGTTATTTCATACAATGAAATAACAGATTTACGGCAAAAGGAATAGAAAGACATTATTTTTTTTTATCATAGGTCACATAGTTTCGTAAGTTCATAATATCGTAATTTTAAATTAGTCTAATTTAATGAACCCTTATGACCTTAATTGTCAAGTGCTTTATTTCTTATCTTTTATTTCTTTTTATCTAGTTTTCTGCCCCCCCCCCAGTTTAAATCTTTTTATTACAAGCAACAATTTTCATTTATTGTTTATTTAAACCTTTTTTTTCGCCAATCTATTTTAATTCCTCTTCTATCTTTCGGTTCGATAATTTTATTTTTTTCTTATTTTCTCTTTCTCTTCTTTTGAAGTTTGACTCCCAACTGTAGGGATTTAGCTTTTTACACATTTCTTTTTTTTTGTAAGAAAACGAAAAAAAAACTTATTAGAAGAAATTGCAGTCGAAAGATTTTTTTCTTAATATACTGCTAGAATCTTCATTATTTTTGCAACTTCTTTACTATTACTACTACTAAGAAATCACAGCGGTACCAAGACCCCTGAGGCCCTCAGTGCTACGCATGGCCCTCCTCCATGCCAATCTATTCAAAGCCTCCCTCCTTACGCTATTAGAAGTTACAATTCTGCTTAAATCTTTTTTTTGGCCTCCTTCTACCCCATACGTAAATATACTGCTTTTTGTTTGACCCTAAATGGTTTGAATTAAAATGAAATAGTTGTGTTGAGTATCACCTTCGGATTTGCAATTATAATGGAAAATTTTCCAATATATTTGAAAGTTGGGAGATACATTGGATAGTACGTCTGGAGAGTGTCCAATATTTTGGAAAGTTGACTTAAACCGAAAAATGGATTTAAATGTGTTATATGCTTGTACATATGTCGGTACCCCATCTAGATACTTGTGAGTATAGGAATATTACTATTTATTGTGTTTTTATTATTTGTTTGCCTATTATTTATTTGCCTATGCGGGTGCATCTCGTACTGGACCAATACACGGTTTGTTACCTTTTAGCAAGTCCCGCCTGTCTAGAGTCTCAGGCAGGTTGACCCAAAATTTAAAATTGACATAGGACCATTAGATTGCCTGAAAATGAGAGAAACAAGGGACGCTTACCTATCTTTGCCAATCTGTCTTTTGTAAAACTTGCCCCAGCCATGTCAACCTTTCTCTCATTATAAACCTTGGAAGCAAGATTGAAGCACATTTTCATACAGCCTACTGTTTGAGATACGGTTAGTTAGTTGGCTAGCCAATAGGGTAGCTACCAAAAAGGTTCCGCAGATTCCTATTAACAGCTTTAGCAGTTTTGAATTATATTATGTCACTGTCATTTTTGCTTTATTAAAAAAGTGCTTTTAACAGACATAAAGTATTTTTTTTTCCTAAATAAAAGATTAGTCTCAGTTTTTACGCCATTTTTAATGAAGAGCAAATGGAAAATTTAGCATCACCAAAACGTTATCGAAACTGAGTCAAAATTGTTATTAGAATTTTTTTTTTCATCACTTTTATTGAATTTATTCATACTTCATCTTAGATTGCAAATGATGTCTTTTTTCTCAGTACTCTTTTTCGTTCCCATTTTACTATTTTTACTTTAAAGCCCCTTCAAGTTGGTTTTTAAAGAGGTGGGGGAAGAAGGGTTAATTGATTAAATTCTTAGACTGCGCTTGCTTTTCATATACATTTTAAACGAAAGCATATTAAAGTGTTTCAATAAGACTTAGAAAAAAATTGTAATAACAAATTTATACTGAAAGCTCGAATCTTTCTTCTTCACATCTAGAAGTCATTATCAAGAGAAAGAAAAACTAGCCTAAAAAAGACATCTAAAAATAACATACCGGTAAAACATAAAATCAAACAATTTAGTTTAAATTCTAGTTTTCTTTTGGTATGTCTGCCAAAAGTATAGCAGGTCTCCATGAAAAATGTTCTAGCTAAAATTATTCTGTATATTCTGAAGTAAGAACTGTTTTTTAACTTCACGCTGTCCAAATATTTTTCCCCCACCCCCTTAATGTGCAAATATATAGCCCAAGCTATATAAGTCCAGTGCATTTTGTCACCTATCAGTATTCTTTGTGGCTAAAAAACCGGGTCAAGGTTCAAGGTTACAGATCAGAATCTTGAGTGTGTTCTGAATAATTAAAAAATACCGAATCTTAAAATTTAGGGTGGATAAAAGACCCCCCCCCTCCGACTGGTGCCGCTGTCAGAGACAAATCTACCTAGTCAATTAAGCCGTGGAGAAATGAAAATAGGTGCTTCGCTTCTGTTGTTGGTTTTACTTGTAGAGTCAACTTATTTGGAAAACATCCAGGCTTTCTTGGTGTTTACTCATTTTTCTTGGGCGGAAAGAATTTGTAGTATATTTAAGAAAAAATATTATATTATAAAATTGAATCATTCGCCTTGCCTGACGCTCATTGCACATTTTGACCCAATTTTGACTTTAGACCCAATTTTTGACTTTAGACCCAATTTTGACTTTAGAAGCTTCTTTGCCTCTGATTGTAGGCAAAGTTAACGGTCCTGTGTCAATTCTAAATTTATGGTTCAACCTGCCTAAGACCATAGGTATGCGTGCCTTGTTTACCTTTCATTCCAGGCAATATAATGGACCTATGTCAATTTGTAAATTCTTGGTCAACCTGCCTAAGATTCTAGGCAGGCATGATTTGCTAAAAGATAACAAACAAATATTGGTCCAATGAGAGAGGCACAGTTACCCGTGCCATTTAACCAAACACTTGGAAAACTATAGGTTCTATCACTATCTTAGCTCTATGACTATCTACCTTGGTTCTACTGCCCTAGGAATAACGTATGTACAGATAATAGATAGACTATGACTTGATGCCCACAACTATTTCATTTTAATTCAAAAATCCTAATAAGGGGGGTTAATGCCAGAATTGCCTCTCACTCAATTGGTGTATCTGTCTTGGTTTTTTCTACTATTAGCCATGACTTGATTCCCACAACTATTCCATTTTAATTCAAAAATCAACGGTATGTAATATTTTAGGACGTAAACATCCAAGTTGGCTTTGAAAGAAAGAAAAACTTGATTTCATACCATTTTGTACCATCTCTTGGTATAAAATGTGAGTGCTAGTCAAATACTTTGAAGCTAAAATCTCAAGATTTATAAATACGCATGGACTTGATCAGATTCGATTCTGAAAAGCCCACATATTTCACAAGAGAACGGTTTATGTCTAACTCTTCATGGGAGAAACTTGGAAAAAATAAACAGTTCGGAAAACAGTCTCGTTCAGATTCCGTATACTTTTATTCTTCGTCTTCTACCTTTGTTCTACCGTCTGCTACGTATTAAACTAATCTGAAGGCCCATATCTTAGGCATAGCCCCAGTAGTGCATATGTCCATATGAGCCGAATGTAGCCCAGTTTGTGATTGCTATATTTACCTTTATTTGGATTAAAAAAATACTTCGTCGCATGCTGACCAATGGTTTGCGTAGCGCAGATAACGGCCTCGTGATTCTCTTCCTTCGGCTGGGAGCGCAATGCATGGGGGGGGGGGGGGCAAATCATCCAATAAGATGATTTGGACGGTAAATAAATCAGCAAAAAGAACAGTTTTCCCGCACTTTCTTGAAAAATCAGTTTTCTTCTACTTTAATTGGTCAAGTTTTGTCCGAAAATGTAAAACCAAAAAGTTCTTTTGTGAGAAAATAAAGTAAGCATCACTGATTGCAGAGCCATATCAAGGTTATTTTTGGAGGAGGGGGATAAGTTCACAAAAAACTGGGAGGGAGGCACACAAACGTACAAAAAAAGCATTAAAAATATGATTATATTCATTTTTGTTACGTTTTTATGAGTCGGACAAACGTTTAGATAGGATATAAGGCATTATTTACTTTCAAAGGGCTATCACAAGCTCTAATAGAGCCAAATTCGCTTCATATGTCCAAAAAGAGAAAGCAAACAAAGAAACAAATAAATGCAGCAAGACGAAAGTAAAAGAAACACTAAGCAAGCGTAAAAATGGTCAATAAAAATTCAATGCAAAAAAAAAGAAAATCAAAGTCCAAGAACTAAAATGAATTTTATGCCATTGACGGCAAAAACAAAGATTGAGGGATAAAACGATATCACATGCTAAAAAAAAAAATGACGAATTCGTATTCTAAGTCAAATAATGTAAAATCAAGAAACAACTAAAATCATGTCAAATTAACTGTCAAAATGGAATATTGACAATTATAGAAAGGATTGTGCTGAAGAATAAGTTAAAAAGGAAATAGAGCTTAAATAAATGTAACGAATGGGCAAAATAAAAGTGACAATAAAAGGTTGGCTCTTGCAACCATACACCATCAACTAAAATAAGATAGGGAGGAGTTAATTTGGACACAGATCAGGAATTATTAAGGCACTCCAGAAAAAAGGTAATAAAACTTTTCCAGAACCTCTCAGTAGCAGCGTGGATTGAAGAATACGTTGGTATTGCCAAGGAGGCTAAGCAGAGGAGAAGGGGTCTAATGGGATTGTGAAAATCAGGGGAGATCTCAGTACGGGGTTTAGAAATGGCTGATTTAGCAAAACGTAAACAAATTTGTTTCCTTATTTCTTTTAGCGTGGTAATGCCTGCAGATTTAAGGAGTATTGAATTTTGCTCTCTTTTTAGATGATCCTAAGCGAACACTTTTGGACCAACTCTTTTTATTGCTAACTACACTTAAAAGTTGTAAATGCCAGACCGGAGATACATATTCTAATAGTGGCCTGACAAATTATAAATAAATACTGATCGATATTAGGGTATCTTAGGGCAATCAAATTTGTTTTAAAGTTTTAACATGGATAGTGAAACATTTGCTTGTTTAGAAATATTTGAAACATACATATCCCACTTAAGATTATTTGGAATTGTGAAACCAAGATTTTAACGTATTTCACGAGCGTTTCGGGTGGGATAAGGTCTAGGAAAACGGGATTGTATTTCAAGAAACTTATTGTCATTATGATTGGTTTAGCGGAATTTACTTTCATATTTAGATTCTTAGCTTCATCCGCAATATGGATTAGGATTTCAAGGAGGTCACTTTTAGTATTCCTGACTTACTTCAAGGATCGACAAGTCATAACTAATTCCACCTTTGGGGGAACTCCCAATCAATATCGTTAATCATAACTAGAAATAAGAGTGGCCCCAATAAGGTTCCTTGAGGAATTCCACAATAAATATGGAGGGGGTCAGAGAAAATATTTTTTGTGTTTTATAACTTGAGATCTATTTAAAAGAAACGATATAGCAATATTTACTAACAGAGCATCAAACTCTAGGTACAAGTCCAAATCGCTGGCAACTCATTAGAGGGTTCAGAAAGGTGAAAAATAGTTTCAGAAGGACTTTTTCCGAATATCTCTTTAATTTTTCTCTACCATTGCTTGGGCTTCTTTGAATATTGATCTTTGACTTTACTATCACAATAATCAGAAGCTGCTTTTCTCAATTTTTTTTTGTAGGAACTTCCTTAGACTATTAGCCTCAGTAATACGACCTTTCTTGAAAGAATTACTTTTTTTTTCTTATAAGTTTTTTTAATTTTTCAGTAACATAAGGAATATCAGTAGAACACGTTTTAATTTTTTTCTCAGTAAAATGGTATTTATAATTAAACCTCAATAAATTTGAAGGGGGCCTTGCAGTCAACGTCGTTTGTTTGACACCGAGTGGAGCAATTTTTAGTAGTCCTTCCAAGAGCCAAAGCCAAAAACTAAAAACTTCCCAGAGCCAAAACTGTAGAGTCCTGAGTCAATAAGAGGTCTACAAGCGGTTTCAGTAATAGAAACGACTGTTGAACTTTAGCCAGCGGAGAGAAGAGAAGGTTGAAGTTGTAACTATCCCCTAGAGGCGGCAGAGAGTAGTATTGCCTTTGGTAGTTGAGACCTTTACAATTTGTTTTAAATTAAAAGCATTACAGGTAGATTCAAGTTTTAAATCATTTGCGTCACCGGAAAAAAATCCGAGAGAAATCAGAAAAATTTCTGCATTTAAGTATTTTGATAGTACAAAGTCAGCACTTGCATGTAATTTTTCAATAAAATTTATTTTGTCAGCAGATCTCTGATTAGGAGAGTTTAAAAAATACACGGTAAAATTAAATCGACAGGACGCGCCAAGACTCTAGGTCGAACACACGCCCACATAATCTCATCAAAAGAAGCAAGACATGGAATTGAAATTTCACTTGGGTATAGCTCATTACCGACAAAGAACAGAATTCCGCCATCTTTCTTACCCAGAGGGTGGTTTTCTGGTCTGAGTTTAATGAACTATAAAAAATTCTTAATTTTTAACATGAGCAAATTTTGAGCTTGTACATCAGTAATAGTAATTACATTTTATCTATCTGTTTTAAAAGGGGTGTCTAATTCATTAAGTTTTTCAAAATTAAGTCTTTCAGCATTGCTCAACAACGTAGCAGTGTTTTAACGCCACTATGGTTTCCCGCCATCTTTTAATTGAGGTAGGTCAGAATAGACATTAACATAAGAACGGACATAGAAATAGACACAGATATAGACATAAACATAGACTAATCTAACCTCTCTATTCTGACCCAGCTAATCCTCTTGATGATGCAATATTTCCTGGGTAGCGAAAAACCGTGGTGGTGTTAAAACGCACAATTGGCTCAACAAAGGTGTGGGGAATTGAAAACGATTTGTGAATGCACCGTTTTTGCGTTTAACTTTTTTCGTATCGCAAGTTAGGTGAGGAGTTCTTGTGGGATTCGTGTCAGAGGCGAATATTGTGTAGTCAGAACCAAGGGTAGAGGGAATCATATTTCATCTTTTTCATATGCAAGGGGATTTATTTGAGTAGGCACTAGCGGAAAATCTAAACAGAAGTAACCAAGGTTGATTTTGGGCTGAGCTGGAGGAGTAAAAGAAGATGAGGATATTTTTGTAGGGATATGGTAAGAACAGTCCCTGTTGAGTGGCTTCACAAGGGATCGGGGAAGGATGGATGGAAGAGAAGGAAAATGCTTTGGATCAGGTGGCAGGATGGTTGGGAAGGTGGTTGGGCTTATTATGGAAAAAGAAGGAAGGGGTTTGGATGTAAATATTAAGGTGGGGATATCCTTTGGATTAGTGTTCGATTTCAAAGGACAGGTTGAACTAGCGGTTGGCTCGAGGGCTTTCTTTTATGCGACTGATGGTCTAAAAAATTATTAATTAGGAGAATAAAGGTGACTTTTGGGCAGCTCAGTTTCGCAAAACCTACTACGAACCTTTATGGGTAATTTAATTTGAGCTTTTTCACATCGAAAGCATCTTCGACTTGAAATTTTCTTACACACGTCAACATGGGGAAATTTACACAAATCTTTTTGCATAACGGCTAAAAACATAAAATTTACAAATGAAAAAAATCAACTAATGAAAAGAAGTGGAAAATCAAAACTAATTGGAGTAAAATTGACCTGGCTACTTATCATTACGTATTGGATGAGATTCTCACAAAGATTAAAGTGCCGTTCCAATTACTACAGCAGAGTGTATGTATTCAAGATGAAGAGAAACAGCTGCTACTAAACATCTACTGTAGTGAAATATCTCACGCACTGTTATCTGCCGAGGCCGCTGCGGTCCCCATTCGTAAAGTCCGAGTGGGAACGGAAATTCCAAAGTGGTCCGAAAACCCTGCTCTAAGTGAAGCATGTGGTCGTGCAAAATTTTGGCTTAGGCTCTGGAACGAGTGTGGTCGTCCGAAATCAGGTGTTGTAAATGAAGTTCGGCTGTTCAGCAAACGCAGATTTGCTAAGATTTTGTCTAAGCATAAATGTGAAGTGATCGATCAACATAGTCAATTGATAAGTAATGATCCAAATGCTGTGTGGAGATTTCTTAAACGTAATGGTGATCAGAATAGTGTCGAACCTGTGATCTCTGAGCAAGATTGGGTGTCCCACTTTACTTCTGAGTTCTCTCCACCCGAACAAGATCTTGAAGATAAATATGAAGTCGAACTTGATAAGTTCATGGAATTGCCTAGTTCTGGTGTTGGCTACATAGTAACTGTTCCTAATCTGATTCGTGCAATTTCAAAATTAAAAAAGAAACAATCGAAAGGTGTCGACAAGTTGTGTGGGTTGCATCTTGTACATGGTACTGCTGGTCTCCTGAGTCATTTAGAGCTTCTATTCCAAATTATCTTTAATTCTGGTCTCGTTCCCGACGTTTTTGGTACTGGAGTAATTACACCTATTTTGAAAAAAGGGAAAAATCAGTCTGAATGCGTATCTTACCGCCCTATAACTGTTTCGCCGGTTTTATGTAAGCTTATGGAATTGCTAGTTATAGATCATATTGCTTTTCAATGTTCTACCCCCGATAATCAGTTCGGATTTAAAAAAGGTGTTGGTCGCGAGCACGTCCATTATATTCTTGCTAATATATTAATAGAAGCTGATGAACTGAATGAATCCCTTATTCTAGCGAGTCACGATGTTAGACGTGCTTTTGATTCTGGGATACATCCCCAGTTATTAGTGTCTGCTCATAAACGTGGTGTGGACCGATCGGTTATTTTGCCTTTTCGGGATATGTATAAGAAGCTTCGAGTCCAAGTTAAAGTCCCGTCTCCTAACGGGCCGATTGTATTACCAAATGCTATTCCGGTTAGAAAGGGCATTAGGCAGGGTGCAATTTCGTCACCCCGGTTGTATAATAATAGTGTTCTCGAGGCCCAAAAGTTAGTGCAAATGAGCTGCATTTTCCGAGGTTTGGATGTAACATTACTTAATTACGCAGATGATATTTTTAATTTAAGTAGATGTTTGTCTCGTATTGAAGAAAATTTTCAGATTCTAGATGATGCTTATAGAGAGATAGGCCTATCTTTTAATGCAAGTAAAAGCGAGATTGTTGCTTTCAATAGGAGAAATGCAGATTGTATAGATCTTGCTGTCAAATTTGGTGCTCAAGAGGTTCCACTGTCTGACTCCATAATGTACTTAGGAATGCCTATAGGTCATAACATGGCATCTACACGTGCTCGCCAAATAAGTAATTTCGCAGAAAAGGCACGTAAGGCTTACGGGGCGCTATCTTCAACTAAAGCGAAATATAATCGACAAATTCGAGCTAGGCTATATAATGCACTGGTGATCCCACACTTTCTGGCTTTATCACCGTTTTGGCATATATTTAGTGTTAGCGATAAAAGAAACCTTCGATCACTTTTTTACAAATATGCAAAATTTCTTTTAAATACCCCACCGTGGGTTAAAAATTCCAAGATGTCTGCAAGGTTCGGTATCACAGATCCGATTGCTGCTGTGACGAAACGTCGTTCTGAATTTTTGGGGTCGCTTGGGCCTAGTAGTCTGGCAATTGCAATTCGTCCTTAGTGAGTTTTTGTAATAATGTTTTTATTTATTGGCGGTGTATCGTAACGTTTGTTTTTGTTTTTGCAGTTAAGTGTTTTTTTGTTTTTTTTTTCTTCTTCTTTATACTCCATTCGTGCCATTTGTGGTTTTGTATCGAGTGGGTGAATAAAATTATCTATCTATCTATCTATCTAAAATTTACAAATGTGTAGATATTTACAGTTACTAGACTTACTTCTACTGTCTAAAAAGCTAAAGCGCACAGTAGGTTAGCTACACTTAAAATCACTGAGCTCATTTTTTTAAATACCTGCATTGGTAGAGAATTTCCGCTTGTAAGTTAGACTTCAATGTCAATTTTTAAAGAATTAACAAAATAAAGTCATTAAAATTTGATTTCAAGATTAAATTACCTTCAGTTAAAGAAAGGTCAGTAGGATTAGTTTGCGTAACCGTTTTAATCCCTTGAGAAAATCTGACGAATGAAGTCCACTATCACTTGTTTTATTAGATTTGGTGACCTTTTCTGGTTCAAAAGGTTTAACAGTAGTTTTTACCCAACTTGAAGAATTTTGATAATGGCTAATGGCTATCTAAAGCAGAAGTATCAGCGAAAAGAGGAACTTTAGGTAGTGTAGTTTAATGCATGTATAGCATCAACAATTGCCAGCTGAAAACAGACTTTTTATTTTTTTGATTTCATTGTCCTTGAGAAGATTACTTTTCTGGCACTCGTAAAGATCAGATAAGCTACAATAAAGAAATTTGAGATTAATAATCTGCTTTTAGATTGACGATTTTTATGTTTTTTTAGGCAATCTTCACAAGTACGGGGTTCAAAATCACCAGCCATTTTTGCATTGTTTGTCAAGTCATCTTTGCTTGAACAAAATATATGCGGGGTAATTTGGGATTAATGATAGGGGGTTATTTATGCAGAATCAACCGATCCCGGAGAATTACTGTTGTTATAACTCGAAACACAAGGTACGGTTGGAGAATTTACACATCCGATTAGTATGATCAGCGGAAATAGTTGAACTTCCTTTATTTGAAAAGAGGTGGGACTTAACAGGTTCGATAGGTAGGACCACTTTTGACTGATTATCGATGATATTAAACTCGTCATTTTCAACTATTGATGATTGGAATCGTACGCATAACCAATGAGGGCTTTTAAGACGATTACTTTTTGTGATGCCAGAAAAATCTGTGTGCAACCAGGCATTGTACTTAGAACAATGGAATGACCCAGTTTCACATTTTCTGTAGCATTCTTTACAAGGATGGGATATTCTAGACTTAGAAACAAAAATGAGACACAATCCTTGGTTGGAAGCTAGATCTTCAATCAAGACTTGGTTGCCTAAGCCAGGCTGCTCAATAGGCTGCTCTCGTATCTTCACTTAAAAATCAAAAGCGTCATTTATTCAAAAAACAAGACGTCTTGACGAGTCCAGATCTAGATGATGAGTTTTGGGGTGTGGAATTGAAATCTCCTTGACCTCCACTGGATACGGCCTTGACATCAATTATTAAACTGACCAGATGGCAAATGTTTTTTCATCTTTCTTTTTTCTGTATATAAATAATCACAAAATATATAATATGGAAGAGACAATTAATTAATTATAATTCCAAGGTTTAGTAAATAAAATTTCAATGTGCCCACATGTTTCGTTGTACAGTATATTAGTTGGTTTTTCAATTGCTTATCTTTTTCAAATGAGATGTTCCTAGGTTAGAAATTGTAAGAGAGTAACATTGGAATTTTACCTAGTCGTGCATATTAAATAACAAAGTGACATAGAGGGTTGACTTGCAAAAAGGTCTTGTGACTCAAATATTTTTGTTGCTTTTATTGGCTTCAAATTAAATACAGAAGACCCAATCAAATTTAAAAGAACTGCATCGGGATTATTTGGCAGTTTTTTCTAACATACTTTAGGATTAATATGATTGGATATAAAAATATGTTATAAAAATAAACTGATGGAATTTAAGCACAATCTTTACCAGGAATTGAGGGAAGTTAATCTTTCATTTCTCTACTTAATTAATTTCAAATTAAACACAATGTATGTGTCCGAGATTAAACTTCCTAACCTTCACCTAATATCGGACTAGATTCTAATGTTGAATTAAAAAAAAACAAGTTTTTTTTTAACTGAAAGTAAGGAGCGATATTAAAACTTAAAACGCACAGAAATTACTTCGTATATGAAAGAGGCTGCTTCCTCATCAGCGCCCCGTTCTTTACGCTAAAGTTTGACTCTTTCTCTCAATTCTTCTTTTTAAAACAGTAAAAAACTTTAGCGTAAAGAGCGGGGCGTTGATGAGGAAGCAGCCTCTTTTATATACGAAGTATTTTCTGTGCGTTTTAAGTTTTAATGTCGCTCCTTACTTTCAGTTAAAAAAACTTATTTTTTTTATTTAATTTCTGAACGTTTTTGAATCAATGCATGTTTTGATTTTGGCTCTCCGCAGAGGAATAATCAAAACGAAATTTGCCTTTTTTTTTTTTGGCTAAATGGCTTTCTGATAATTTTGATCGAATGATTTTGAGAAAAAAAGAGCGGGGGACGAAGCTTAGTTGCCCTCCGATTTTTTGGTTAATTAAAAAGGCAACTAGAACTTTTAATTTTTTACGAATCTTTTTATTGGTAAAAGATTTACGTAACTTATAAATTAGCTTACGCAAAGAACTTTTGTATTCTCATGTTTTTATTACATATATGAGGGGATTCGCCCCATCGTCAGTACCTCGCTCTTTACACTAAAGCTTAAATTTTATCCCAATTCATTAAGAATGACCCCTGAATCACAAAAGCCGTAGAATAAATAGTTGAAATTACTAAAAATACTTTAGCGTAAAGAGCGAGGTATTAGAAGGAGGTGAGCCCCTCATATGGGTAATAATTTCTGTCTGTTTTAAGTTTTATTGCTGTTCCTTACTTCCAGCTGAAAAAGCTTTTTCACATTTATTTTTTAGTTGTTTTTTTTTAAATAATGCTAGTAAATCCTGCTCTCCCTTCATAGAAATTTTCTTCTCCCATGACAAATTCTCGATGGAAAGTTCCCCCAGCATGTCCCCCTCTTCTCAACCCCTCCCCCAACCAAAAAAAATCCTCATGAAAACGCCTATATACTTCCCAATAACCATTACTATATGTAAGCACAGATCAAAGTTTGTAACTTGTTGCCCCTCCCACGGGGACTGTGGGGAGTAAGTCGTCCCCAAAGACATAGTTATAAGGTTTTTCGACTACGCTGAATAAAATGGCACTCTCAGAATTTTGATCCGTTGACTTTGGGAAAATAATTAGCGTGGGAGGGGCCTAGGTGCCCTCCAATTTTTTGGTCACTTAAAAAGGGCACTAGAACTTTTCATTTCCGTTAGAATGAGCCCTCTTGCAACATTCTAGGACAACTGGGTCGATACGATCACCCCTGTGGGAAAAAAAACAAATAAACAAATAAACACGCATCCGTCATCTGCCTTCTGGCAAAAAATGCAAAATTCTACATTTTTGTAGATAGGAGCTCGAAACTTCTACAGTAGGGTTCTCTGATACGCTGAATCTGATGGTGTGATTTTCGTGAAGATTCTATGACATTTAGGGGGTTTTTCCTCCTATTTTCTAAAATAACGCAAATTTTCTCAGGCTCGTAACTTTTGATGGGTAAGACTAAAATTGATGAAACTTATATATTTAAAACCAGCATTAAGATGCGATTCTTTTGATGTAGCTATTGGTATCAAAATTCCATTTTTTAGAGTTTTGGTTACTATTGAGCCGGGTCGCTCAATTTTGAAGTCTTCAATAGCCTGTAAAAATTGTGGATTTAACAGTGGATTAATGTGGATTAATGTGGATTTAATAGACTGCAAAATTGTGGATTTTGATATAGTTTTCGGGGATTTATATGAGTATTTGTATGACGATAACTATGGCTGTAATTTTTATATCTTTAGTTCCTTATATTTTATTATGATAAGAACTCGTGCTAATTGCCAGGACCGTGTACAGCATTTGATAGCAAAAATCATTTATCGTTTATCGTATGAATCTCAAGCCTAAATATAGTTTAATACTGGTCCAGCTGTGACCTTGCTTGTAAGCAGAGGGAGGGAATATGACTTTCAAATTTGGGGCTTCATTGTTGTTCCATTGACCGTGGAAAGTTTACTATTTATCTGGATCCCTACCTGAAACATATATTTTGCAAATTAGTGCAATATGCTAATTTTTCACTTGAAAAACCAACACCTAAGATTTATAGGCTTCTGCAGTAGTATGGCATAGATGGGTACTGATTCTAAAGCCTGAGGCTCTAAGGATATTCTATTAGTGCGAGTGCTCGTTACCATATTATAGAAGGTGCACCTCATTAGAATATTACAAAAGGTACATATCATTATTATATTACAGATGGTACACCTAATTTGCATATTAATGACAGAATATATTTTACATACTTTAATCACACTTAATATTCTATATTTCCATGACAGTTCTATGAATAGATTTATATTCGGATTGAATAAAAGAGATTTATTTGGAAACATCATGAATTTTTAACTTAATGTCTCAGTAATTCTATACTGTTTCGTATATGCTTAATGCTCTGTATTGCCGAGACAATTCTATGAATAAATTTTCATCTGAGTTGAATGAAACCGGTATATATTATCAAAAGTTTACTTCACTGAGATAATATAAACCGGGATTTTAAATGTATTATATTAAATGGTGGCCAGAATAGAATTTTAATAACATTGAAATAAAAGAACAAAGTTGAAAAATGTCATTACAAATATTGTTTTTCCGAAACAAAAAATCGTGAGTAACAAATACTTACCATTTTAATTTTGTATTTCAAAAATATCACAAGTAAATTTCTTTTACTATTGGCTTGAAAAATCATCCTGTGATATTGTATTTGAATGTGCTCTTTTGTTATTGACCTTGGAGCATGGAGATACTGACTTTTTATCACCAGAAAATGAATTATAATGCGCTCGAGTATGATAAAAGCTTGTGGAGTACTACTTTACGCCATATAATTTTTTTGTGTAAATATGTAGTGTTGTACGTGGCATAGTTTCAGTACGAATATTTCATTGAATCACTTTTTTATGTTTCGAATTATTTCAGTGGCCACCCCTGTGATACTCTATAGTTAGTCATCGACAGTAGTAGGTTTATTATATGTTTTTGATAAATATTAATTATGCACTGGAAGGATAAACATATCATATTTAAAAAAAAACTAAAGATGAAATATTCCAAGAAGCTGTGTGCACATAATAAAGTTATTGTTACGTTGAATAATGACAAAGACAAATATTTGAACTACGAAACAACTACCAGTGGTGACACTTTTGGAAACATATGCATACAACGTCTTGCAAATGAGAGATTAAAATACTTTTGAATTCGAAAAAATTCAATGTTAGTGATGGTGGATATGAGAGAGTTACATTTCAAGAGATGATAAAACTCAAGTGAAATCTCTGGCGAAATAAAAAGATTACAAGCTGATAATATCACCAAGTAAATTATAGACAATTCAATTAAAAGCAGTGTGCAAGTGAATATTATTAGTGCCATTGATTGTATACCAACAGATAAAGTCAAAGAACTCAATACTAGAAATTTCAAAATGAATATTTAGCCTGTTGGTGACACCACAGTAAAAATTGTGTATAACTCAAAATGGATTAATAATTATTCTACTAGTTACGAATTAAAGGAAAAGAATAACTACACTGTCAAGAGAGAACATGATGAATTATTTTATGGAACACATTCAAAATGTCCAAAGTAGTTCAATGAATTTAATAATTTGTAATATTGTGTGTAACATTGTTTCAATATTAATGTTCTTTTGCATTTTGGTGTTACGATAAGGATTTTTAACAGGTTCATAATAGAATTGGACATGATACTCTGATATTGACGTTGACAAAGATAATTGGAAATGATGTCTAAGTAAATTTGACAGTTTATTAGCGAATGGCTCTGTCATGTGATAATTTGGAAGGGGGCCACTGGACAATGGGCTGTCAAATTGGTTAAGAATTGAGAAAAATTGCACACTTAAATCAAGGATTTGTCTTGTAATTGGGATGTTTTAAGGAAATGTTGGATGTTGAATACTAGAAACAAGCTTGAATCAAGGAATTCACCCTTAGAAACCTTCATTGATTTTGAAAGTTGAAGGCTTTTTTTAACGGTATTATATTAGAAGTAGACATGCTACGTTGGTACTGAGGGTGACAAAGACAATTTAAAAATTTTTTCTATAAATTTGACAGGTTGATAGCAAGTGTTTCTGTCAAGTGACTATTATTTTGGAAGGGTGCCATAGGACAGTAGGTTGTGATATTGATATAAATTTGAGCCAACTGCATTCAAATCATGTCTGATATTATCAAACATCTTGCGCTAAATTATCAAAATCTCGCCTGATATTACGAGAATCCTCTATTGCACTATCAAAACACTACATAGTATTATCAAAGTCAAGGAAGTTACTAACAAAATCTGCATGATATTATTAAAATCTTTCCTGGCTACATTAACAAAATCTTCCAAGTTATTAACAAAATCTAGCATGATAGTATCCAAATCTTAAATGATCTTAACAAAATATATTCAGCTGCAATTAAAACCTATCTACTCTTACAAAAATCTAATATGATACCATTAAAACAGTTTCTACTATTAAGAAAATTTAACTTAGTGCTTCCAAAATTATGTTTTTCATTATCAAGATTATCAAAATCTTGTAAGATATTATCAAAACATGTCTAATATTATCAAACATCTTACATTACAGTATTAATGTCTTACATAATATTATAAATCTTGCTAGATATTAGAAATTTTGTCTTGCATTATCAAAGTCTTGCCAGATATTAAGAGCTAATACCTCTCTGGTATTAGCTAAGCCTTCCAAGCTATTATTAAAATCATGCTTGAATTATCAAAATCTTACCTGCTACTAACAAAGCATTTTCTGTTACTATCTGATATTATCAAAATCAAGAATGATGATATCAATTTTGTATCTGTTCTAGGGGTGTCATTTCATGATAGTATAGGGAAGATTTCATTTTTTAACTTAAGAAGCAAAAGAAAATTATTTTGTGTCTATCAAGGGAAAGGGGGTAATTTTTTGGTCATGACAATTTCTTTGTCAATGAAAATACAAGAAGAAAATGTTTCTACGAAGGGGTTAATTGACCCCTTCTCCCGATTGGTTCCTTGTTGCAATGGCTTCTCGCAAAACTAATATTTTAAGCAGTCAAAATTAATCTTTTAGATGTCTTGATTTATTCTTGAAAGTGATAACACCTTTTCTGGATTTTACTAACTTGAAACTCAGTGGAATCTTAAATCAATTAGGTGACTGGTGTTAAATGTTTGACCATTCTTAAAAAAAATATTTTTTTACGGACTAAAAATGTTGTTATTTACTGACCTAATTTCTGGACAACTATTTATATTCTGTAAAAATAGATTAAAGCGTGCTAGATAGATTAAACTCGGAACTCGGCTGTTATACTTTTCACGGTTATTCTTTACTGACCTAGTTTCTGGACAACTATTTATATTCTGTAAAAATAGATTAAAGCGTGCCAAACTGCTTGCGACTTTTTCGCAGAAGATATGGTAAAGGAAGGAAAAACATTTTTTAGTCTTTAGCAAGCTATGCTGCTCAGCAAACCGAGAGGCAGAAACTTACTGAAACTTTTGCGGACATATTAAAAGTTCTCGACTAATGTGTTAAACATTCAGTGACCCTACTAAAGCTCGTTATATATAACTCCTGCAATTGCTGCTGAGGCAAGCGCTGCGCTAACACGAAAGGTAAACTATTTATGCCTAGAATTCAAGAATTTGGGATCTACAACTAAAGCGTGGGACCTATGCTGTCCCTCGACAAGTGGAGCCCCAGGCCTTGCTAATCAAGTAGCTGTCAATCCTCAGCCATCTTATGTCGTTGTACTCAAAATTCTAAAATCTCTTGATAGCCCCAATGCTTGTAAGCAGTTTTTGGACAGTGTTTGTCCCAAATCAGTAGAAAAAAGTGAGATAAGAAAGTTGAAACAAGACTGGAAATTGTAAGTCAAATCTAAATCATCTACTGAGAAAATTGTTGAGATAATAAAAGCTAGTAAGCTTGAGGTTGCTGCTTTGCTCAAAGAGAAGGGGGGAATGGGAAATCATGGAAAATGCTTAAAGTGGAGAGACCAGGATGAAACTTGGTGGTTAGAATAAGCAAATGTCGTAGATAAGTGATTAACATAACTGGACTGGATCCGATCTCCTTGGGGGAGTTAGGGGGGTCCAGTGCTTTGGCAAGTTTGGTCCTTCTGGAGGTGCTAGGACGATGAAAATTAGTAGGTGTGTCAGGGACCTGCACAAACTGACTTGATAAAGTTGTTTTCCCCGATTCGACTATCTGTGGGGCTGAAAAGAGAGGAAAAATTAGAAAAAATGAGATATTCTTAACTTACGAGTGGGTGATCAGATATTACTGAATTTTGATATTTAGAAGGACCTTGCGTCTAAGAGATCTTATTTTAAATCCCGACCGGCATTAAGTCTCTAATTTTCCTTTTAAATCAATCTATTGATTCTTAGAATTTTACTAGAGCTCATGCCCCATATGAGCTCTTGGCTCTTCCGACCTCGTCACAAGTGCCATATGAGCTCTTAGCTCTTGCTTTTCAGGCCAATGGATTTTCCTAGTTATTCAAGCCAAGAATCTGTAAGTTTCCTGTATAAGGGTTTCAGGCAAGGTGATTCTAATAGTGTGTTTTGTGTATCGAACTGGCTTTATTTTTAGCAGTTTAGGGCTGTTTTATTTTTACTGTTACTAGTCTCTTACTAGGTTGCTAGCTACCGCTGCAACTCGGAACTCGGCTGTTATACTTTTCACGGTTATTCTTACTGACCTAGTTTCTGGACAACTATTTATATTCTGTAAAAATAGATTAAAGCGTGCCAAGCCGTTTTTATGTAACCCTAATTGACAAGCAGAAGAGGGACAATTCCCAACCGTAAGTGCCGTTGTGCCTGCCAAGAGAATCTCGCTTAAACCGTGGGGATCAGATGGAACGGGGGCTGACGCTTCCCTTGTCTATTGGGAGTTCGTCCTAGGATGCTTCCAGATGGACTAGTATAGAATGTTGTGCTGAATTTTGCCGTAAGGGCAAAATCAAAAGAAAATGCCAACACCGATATCATTAAAACTGGTTGCGACTTTTTCGCAGAAGATATGGTAAAGGAAGGAAAAACATTTTTTAGTCTTTAGCAAGCTATGCTGCTCAGCAAACCGAGAGACAGAAACTTACTGAAACTTTTGCGGACATTTTAAAAGTTCTCGACTAATGTGTTAAACTTTCAGTGACCCTACTAAAGCTCATTATATATAACTCCTGCAATTGCTGCTGAGGCAAGCGCTGCGCTAACACGAAAGGTAAACTATTTATGCCTAGAATTCAAGAATTTGGGATCTACAACAAAAGCGTGGGACCTATGCTGTCCCTCGACAAGTGGAGCCCCAGGCCTTGCTAATCAAGTAGCTGTCAATCCTCAGCCATCTTATGTCGTTGTACTCAAAATTCTAAAATCTCTTGATAGCCCCAATGCTTGTAAGCAGTTTTTGGACAGTGTTTGTCCCAACTCAGTAGAAAAAAGTGAGATAAGAAAGTTGAAACAAGACTGGAAATTGTAAGTCAAATCTAAATCATCTACTGAGAAAATTGTTGAGATAATAAAAGCTAGTAAGCTTGAGGTTGCTGCTTTGCTCAAAGAGAAACTGTTTGTTGCCATCCTGAAACAAGTTCCACCTAACATGACACACAGCGATGTAGAGTCCTGACACACAGCGATGTAGAAGTCATCGAGAGCAATACAAATCAGTAACTTTGAGCTTTCCAAAGTGTTTAAGCTGTATTTTGGTAACAGGAAGAATCTTGAAGATTTTCTTCCAGTATCAGTTGGGGTCGGCTATGAAAACTGCCTGTAGAAGAGTTCAAATTTCTCCCAAAAATGTGTTTTTCCTGTCATGGAATCGGTCATATAGCGGGCAACTGCGTACTGACGCCTATTTGTGGTCGTTTCGATGCCTCTGACCACACCTCCACGAAGGATAACAGATGCACAAGAAATACTTTTGACATTTTTTGTAAAAAGAAAGGCCATATATGCTACAGTGTAAGGTGTCTGGCTAATAAAGCGATAAACAATGCTAAATACGTATCACAATGAGTCTAAAGCCCACCAATTCAAGGTGCAATGAAGAAAAAGCCAAAGATGCTTCATTTCTTAAGCGATTGTCTCATAGAATTGAAATGGAAATTTGCTAAATCGGTTTGTGATTTTAAAGGACTTTTTATCTAAGTGTCACATAATGTGTATTCAAGAGCCATTTTCAACTACTTTGAGCCTGAGCCTTTTGGAACTAGCAACCAATCATAAAGTATTCTCGATCACTCCATGCCACTCTCAGTTTTGTGGCTGCCCTTGTGGTGGTCTCGCAGCTTTTGTGAAGTCTTGTTATCCTTCATCCATTTTGATTCAGCAAATGACTTTTTGGCTATCAGAATCCAAAATTTTTATTGTGCTAAACATTTATCTGCCCACGGACTACCGCGATGACCGATCTAAAAGACTTTTCTGTTAGTGCGGCTTGCTTATCTGAATGCTTAAGAAAAATAAATGAGCACGCTTTATGCTGTATTGCTACTCGTGACTCCAATAACCGACCCACTTAATTTTTCTGGTGAGTATGATCGACCAAGTATTATATTCGGCCTGTTCAGTGATGATTATGTAGTTGCACCGAAGAATGAGAGTTTTACTTACGTCTATAATTCGCTTAGTACATCTAACTTGGACCATTGTTGTAATACGTCATCCATGACTATCGCGGAAGTTGTCGTTAGTGATTCCAATTTTATTTCAGATCACTTCAGTACCTTTGTCTTTTATTGCTCTGATGGGGGATTGTGGCCCTTGTTCTAACAGGCTTCCAAAAAAGTAATCTGTATTTTATGCTAATGATTGGGGTAGGGCGTCTCTAGATCTTTTCCAGAATATGTGCAACGATGTCCTCGGGAGAATTTATATACCGTTTGATTATTGATGCTGAGTTCAAGAAAGAATATGTGTGACTCTCGAGTTAGGCAGAACATTGATCGTAGTGAACTTACTCATGTCCAAGCTCTCGCAGAAAAATTTGCAGTATCTATTGGGCGAGTAAAAGTTAGAACTGAAGACCCCGGCTGCTCAACTAATTATAATTTGCAAAACATTTGCTTTTCTACTAAGTTTTGGCTTTCAGTTTGGATTGAAGTGGATAAACCATGAGATCGGTGGCTGCAAGAATTGCATATTTATAATAAACTTCGGTTTGCAAAGTAGATTTGCCTGCATCGAATGTTCAATTATTTTGTCTTGTTCGGAAGAAGTTTGATCTCGGCCAAATACGTTGTGGTCCACAGTCTTGTAAAATATATGCAAGTCAGATACCCGTCTATTATACCACTGTCTTCATGGGTTGAGCATTATAAAAAAGAATTTTCTTCTCCAGATCATCATCTGCAAAATACTTACAAATTGAAACTCCGAGGCGTTTTTGAGCATGCTTCTAGTCCGGGACCGATTATTACAAAGAGCCTGATTATTTCTACAATGGGTAAAGTGAACAGGAGAAAGTGTAGAGGAATTGATGTTATATCTGCAGAGCATTTGTCGGTGTGTGGTGAACTGTTTATGGAATACTTAGTCCTCCCTTACCAATTGATATTTAATCTGTGATTAGTCCCTGGTTCTTTTTCAATTGGATGTTTGACTCCTATCCCTAAGAAGAACAAACTTCTTTCTGGATGTTCGTCTTTTCGCTCAGTAGAAGTTGCAACTTTATTTTGTAAAATTTTTGAGAAATTGATAATTGATGAATTTAGAAGTAAATATGCAGTTCATGTTAAACAGTTTGGTTTTCAGTCTCGCCTTGGCTGTGGTCATACCATTTCTTCCTTAGTATATGCTTTATTTGAAGCAGAAAAATAAGGCGAAAGTATTGCTTTAGCTGTCCATGATTTAAGACGTGCATTTGATTCACTACTACATGAGGATATTATATTTGACTTGGGTTTGGCCGGTGATGACCCCTGAATTTTAGTCCCACTGGCCAACATGTATGAAGATCTGAAAGTGGAACTTAGACTTCCTCTACTAGCTAATGAGTGCACTAGTTTCATATATGATTCGCCTGTTTCTCGGTGCAGAAACATCCTTCTCCCAGTAAAGAAGGGGGTGAGACAAGATGTGATTTCTTCACCGAAAGTATTTAATAACAGTATTGCAAGGCCACAATCACAGTCTCGTATGACTTTTATTCTGTGTGGTATTGATTTGTCTTTGATTGGTTATGCAGATGATGTGCTGAACCTGAGCCGGTCTCTGCATAGGCTAGAAGCTAATTTTACTGAGTTGCAACAGGGGAATGCCCCTATTGGACTCCAGTTCAATGCTGAAAAGTCTTTTTGCTCAAAATCAGATGCTGGTCGGAGTATCACACTTGGTGATTCTTTTGTTCAGCTTTTGCATGAAATTATATACCTAGGCCACCCTATTAGGCCTAGGCACGGTCAATACTAGAGATATGGCAGCTACTGCTCTCTCATTTTCAGAAGTGTTCCTCTTTTGTTTAAATCTGTATAGTGGAATACGTGGAAGTTTGATCGTCGTCTGTTGGCCCAGGTGTACATTGTACACCTGGCTATGATTTTGCTTATCCCGTTTTGGCTCATTTTTTAAGGATACAAATAAACTTAAATAACGCTTCATGTACTAGAAGTCTGAAAAGTTTTTGCTGCGTTTACTACCGTGGACAAACAACAAGTGTGTTGCGTGCCAGTATAGTGTTACCAATCGTGAAGAAGCGATTCTGTCGCAAATTGACCGATATAATTCATCAGTCAAGACCTATCCTGGTGTCTTATGCTTTTTTGTTTTCTTTTTTATGCTCCATCTGTTTTCCCATTGATGGATACTAAATACATGTGTTCATTCATTCAACATACGAATATGTTATGAAGTTCGTTCCGTATATTCACAGTGCTGTCCAATGTTGTCCATTGCATCTGTAAATTGCTCTACAGTTGCGAGTCCATAACTTAGAAGCTTTTCATTAAACAAACAACATTCCTTTTGGATATTACTATGAAGTTTTGCCATATAGTTTCTAGCGGACTTTTTAGCAACATTAGCTATTTTAAAGAGAATTTTGATATCTAATTTTAATGTTTCTTGTAATCTCGATAATACATTCGTAAAATGTTTATCAGTTTATAAAAGTCACCTTGTATTTCTGCCATCTTATTCGGCTTCTGGATTTACTGTTTAACTGTATCTTGATGGGTTCTTTGATACAGACTCACATAGGTTTTAATTTTCTTATTATAGCTTCCGTCACCCTAATATTTATTATTATCCTGGCAGAAACTATTTCTTATATTTTTTTCCCGTAATTGTCATCATTATGATAAGGCTCCTTGATCATTTGGTTGGCTCTCTCGAATTTTGCTTCTCAATACCCCTGAAGAAAATAGCTGCTACCAGAATAATGGGTAGGTTATGGGATGAAAAAATCCATAACACAAAAATAAAACTTATGCGAGGCTATACCAAGTGACCTATAAAGGCAAAGTTAAAAAGTACTTCCAGACATCCAAAAATGGCAAAAAGCAGGCTGATCTTTATAAATTGAGAATCATGTTACGAATGTCTTATCGGAATTATAGAAAATTACAGATTAAAGTCTCTTTGAAATAGCTGATGTTGTTGAAAAATTGGCTAGAAATTCTCTGGCAAAACTTCAAAGTAATAACCAAAAAAATGGTTGTGTTTTACTTAAAAGCTTCCAAGACATGGAATGGGAACTGTAGCTATATTAAAAGACGATTATATGAAGAACAGAATATATCTTCTTGGACTTAGTTTGCTGCCTGATTTTTGAGGTTCGTCTCTTACAATTCCGAAGAAAAAAAGCTTGAGAATTTTTCCTGTTTGTAATCAACTATGTATTTAGGCAAGACGTTAATGGTAAATTTTTGATCATAATTATGTGATAAAGTGGACAAATTTAAAATGTTCATGCAAGAACATTTAAATATTCTTGTGTATTTAAATGTTAAGACGATTAAATCCCATAATAAAAAATTAACTGGCCCATAACTCCGAAAAATAGTCAGATGGAAACACAAAGTAAAATATTAGAATTGTCATGGCTGAAACCCTTATACAGAAAATTTATATCCCCTTGGCTTGAAAAACAAGAAAACATCATTGGCTTCAAAAACAAGAAAAGTGGCTGCAACTTCGATATTCTACATCGACGATTTCTTTTTTTTATATTTTTTTTCCCGCAGCTAGCGGGACATTGGAACATCACAAAGAGCTGTTCAAAAAAAATAGATGTTGAAAAACAAGAAAAGTGGCTGCAACCTCAATATTCTAGATCGACGATTTCTTTTTTTTTCGATTTTTTCTCCGCAGCTAGCGGGATATTGGAACATCACAAGAGCTGTTAAAAAGACAGCTGTTGGAAAACACGAAAAGTGGCAGCAACCTCGATATTCTACATCGAAGATTTCTTTTTTTTCGATTTTTTCTCCGCAGCTAGTGGGTCATTGGAACATCACAAAGAGCTGTTCAAAAAAACAGCTGTTGAAAAACGAGAAAAGTGGCTGCAACCTCGATATTCTACATCGACGATTTCTTTTATTTCGATTCTTTCTCCGCAGCTAGCGGGACATTGGAACATCACAAAGAGCTTTTCAAAAAACAGTTGTTGAAAAACAAAAAAAAATGGCTGTAACCTCGATATTCTACATCGACGATTTCTTTTTTTTCGATTTTTTCTCCGCAGCTAGCGGGACATTGGCACATCACAAAGAGCTGTTCAAAAGCTCATTTTCGAATCGATGCAATTAAAAATCTTTCGTAAATAACAAAATAATTTAAAGAATAAAATCAATATTTTACAAAAACCCTTTTTCCAAACATTGTAAATGCATACGCTATTAATATCTTCCTGTAGACGAAGATCAAAATAGGATTTTTAATACCATAAATAGCATGTAGATATAGTTGTATAAATAAATTAATTTTTTTAGGGTTTGAACAGAAAATCTGGTTTTTCATTCGAAACTACAGCAATTCCTGAGAATTTTTAACAAAATAATTTTATTATTTGTGTCCAAGATTAAAATTGTGTCCAGGAACCAAACTTTTTTGACTCAACTCATAAAGTGAGCATCTCTTTAACGTTGAGCTATATTTCCATAGACAAAAAAAATATTTTATTTGATTTTTCAGTTCAGAATCGCTAAGGTTATTATGTAAATTGCAAAAATGTTTGTGTTGTGTGAGGAAGAATTTTAATTATTTAATTCAAACTAGAAAATACTTGAAGATTGAAAAATTACTTTTTACTGTTAGATTTAATCTACTAGATGCGTGATTTATGTGTAGAACTTCATACATTGAAAAGAAATTAGGGTCTCAAGAGAAAAAATTAAAAGAAAGAAGAAACTAGAAAAGTATAAGAGGCAAGTTCCGGGTTCCAGCGGCAGCTAGCAACTTAGTAAGGGGATGAAAGGGGTAGCTAGCAGCCCGGGACGATCACGACCCAGAGAAAAAATAAGATTGCCCATAACTCCTAAAAATAGACACAGATCGAAACATAAAGTAAACCATTAGAATTATCTTGTCCTAAGCCCATATTGAGAAAACTTACTGTTCTTTGGCTTGAATAGTTAGAACATTTCTGCATCGACGGTGCAGAAATGTGCAGACATTTCTGCATCGACATTTCTTTCGGTGCAGACATTTCTGCATCGACGGTTCAGGAATTCTGCATATTCTGCATCGACGGTGTTTTTTTTTTCTGCGCAGCTAGCGGAGTACTGGAAAATCCCATAGAGCTGTTTATTGACTCATTCTAAAGGAAATTGAAATATTTCAACATCTTTCGTAATTAACAAAAATAATTGTTAAACTGAATCAATTTTTAACGAGAAACTAAATTTTTCTATAACACAGTATTAGCTAATGTTATTAACCTTTTATTGTATATGAAAACCAAAATATGACTTTTAACATTAAGAAGAATGCAGATATAGTTGCGTAAAATACAGCAATTTTTAGGGCTTTACAGAATATCTGATTTGTCAATAAAAGGTAGAATAATTTCAGAAAATTTAATATAAAATAACTTTATTTCATCTTTTACTTCAAAGTTATAATTGTGTCCTGGGACAAAACTTTTTTAGCTTAACTCCAAGGTAAGTATTTCTTTAAAGTTATCGATTTTTTTTACACGAACAATCAAATATCTCTCTATAATTGTCCAATGCCCCACTAGCTGCGGACAAAAAATTGGAAAAAAGATCCTATCGACGCAGAATATCGTGCTTGCAACCACTTTTCTTGTTATGGCACTTGTATTAACCAATTGACATATAGCGATCGCAAATTCTGTCGGTCGGTCGGTCTGTCTATCGGTCTGTCTGTCTGTCCTGGTTTTGCTAGTTTAGGAACTTCCAGAGAAGCTAGGACGATGAAATTTGGTAGGAGTTTGAAGGACCAAACCAGATTAAATTTGAAATAGGTGTTTCAGCCATTAGAGGGTAGTGGGGGAACGGTTAATTTGGAAAAATTTGAAAAAGAGGTATTTTTAACTTACGAACGGGTGATCGGATCTTAAAGAAATTTGATTTTTAGGAGGATATTGTGTCTCAGAGCTCTTATTTTAAACTTCGGCCGGATCTGATGACATTGGGGGGAGTTGGAGGGGGAAGCCTAAAATCTTGGAAAACGCTTTGAGTGGAGGGATCGGAATGAAACTTGGTGGAAAAACTAAGCACAAGTCCTAAATAAGTGATTGACATAACCGGAACGGATCTGCTCTCTTTAAAAGAGTTGGGAGGGGGGGGGTTAATTCCGAAAAATTAGAAAAAATGAGGTATTTTGAACTTACAAAGGAGTGTTCGGATCTTTATGAAATTTTATATTTAGAAGGACCTCGTTGCTCAGATCTCTTGTTTTAAGTCCCAACCTGATCCAGTGTCATTTGAGGGAGTTGGGGCGGGGAGAACTGGAAATCTTGGAAAAGGCTTAGAGTGGAGTGATCAGGATGAAACCTGGTGGGAAGAATAAGCACAAGTCCAAAATACGTGACTAATAAAACTGGACCAGATCCGCTCTCTTTGGGGAGTTGAGGGCGGGGGGGTAATCCGAAAAATTAGAAAAAAATGGAATATTTGTAACCTACGAACAGGAAGTCGGATCTTAATGAAATTTTATATTTAGAAGGACCTCGTTACTCACATCTCTTGTTTTAAATCCTGACCACATCCAGTGACATAGGGGGGAGTTTGAGGGGGAAAACTTGAGAATGGAGGTATTTTTATCTTACGAATGTGTAATTGGATCTTAATGAAACTTTATCTATCCAAAGATCTTTTGTCTCAGATACTCCATTTTCAATTTGAATCGGAAATTATAGAGTTATTAGAGTAATTCGAAAAACTTACAAAAAATGATGTATTTTTAACTTAAGAACGGGTGACCAGATCTTAATGAAATATGACATTTAGAAGGAACTCGTGTCTCAGAGCTCTTATTTGAAATTTTGACAAGATCTGGTGACATTGGGGGTGGTTGGAGGGGGAAATGGGAAATCATGGAAAACGCTTAAAGTGGAGAGACCAGGATGAAACTTGGTGGTTAGAATAAGCAAATGTCGTAGATAAGTGATTAACATAACTGGACTGGATCCGATCTCCTTGGGGGAGTTAGGGGGTCCAGTGCTTTGGCAAGTTTGGTCCTTCTGGAGGTGCTAGGACGATGAAAATTAGTAGGTGTGTCAGGGACCTGCACAAACTGACTTGATAAAGTTGTTTTCCCCGATTCGACTATCTGTGGGGCTGAAAAGAGAGGAAAAATTAGAAAAAATGAGATATTCTTAACTTACGAGTGGGTGATCAGATATTACTGAATTTTGATATTTAGAAGGACCTTGCGTCTAAGAGATCTTATTTTAAATCCCGACCGGCATTAAGTCTCTAATTTTCCTTTTAAATCAATCTATTGATTCTTAGAA
The DNA here is from genome assembly GCF_032884065.1 of Artemia franciscana. Taxonomy (NCBI): domain Eukaryota; kingdom Metazoa; phylum Arthropoda; class Branchiopoda; order Anostraca; family Artemiidae; genus Artemia; species Artemia franciscana. The sequence continues at coordinate 10,441,113 of NC_088880.1, read as the reverse complement.
TTTTACTAGAGCTCATGCCCCATATGAGCTCTTGGCTCTTCCGACCTCGTCACAAGTGCCATATGAGCTCTTAGCTCTTGCTTTTCAGGCCAATGGATTTTCCTAGTTATTCAAGCCAAGGATCTGTAAGTTTCCTGTATAAGGGTTTCAGGCAAGGCGATTCTAATAGTGTGTTTTGTGTATCGAACTGGCTTTATTTTTAGCAGTTTAGGGCTGTTTTATTTTTACTGTTACTAGTCTCTTACTAGGTTGCTAGCTACCGCTGCAACTCGGAACTCGGCTGTTATACTTTTCACGGTTATTCTTTCTTGTACTCTTTTCTCCAAAGACCATAATATCTTTTTAATGTATAAAGTTCTACTCATAAATCAGGGATCTAGTAGATTAAATCTAGCAAAAAACGGAATAATTTGAAAATGTTTAGGTATTTTACTTCTTGGAATGAAATAGTTAAAATTACTGCTCAGACATTATAAATACTTTTGCAATTTATATAATAATTTTAGCGGTTCTGAACTGAAAACTGAAATAAAACAAAATTTATTTTGTATTTTTTTTCTATGGAAATATAGCTCAAGTTAAAGAGATTCTCACTTTAGGAGTTAAGCCAAAAAAATTTGGTTCCAGGAGACATTTATAACTTTGAATGAGAGATGAAATAAATTATTTTATTAAAAAATTCAGGAAATATTCTAGTTTTCATCGACAAATCAGATTTTCTGTTAAAACCCTAAAAAAAGTGCATTTTATATAACTATATCTACATGCTTTTTATAATGTTAAAAATCCTATTTTGATCATCGTCTGTAAGAAAATGTTAATAACGTATGCTACTACAGTGTTATGGATAAACAAGGTTTCTCGCAAAAGGCTGATTCTATTTTTTTTAAATATTTTGGTTAATTACGACATGTTTCTAAATACATCAATTGCCTTTAAAATGTGCCATTGGACAGCTCTCCATCATTTTCCAGTGTCCCATAAGCTGTGGAGAAAAAATCGGGAAAAAAGAAATCGTCAATGCAAAAAATCTAGCTTCAATGCTCGGACATTTTTTACACGAAATGTATGGAATTTGCAAATCCAAAGATCGAAACAGAAAAATTCAAATAAGAAATTTTATTGTTTTGGAAAACAAATGTCAGTTATTAGTCCTAGATCAATTTCTATTCATCTTGTTAGAAAATTAAATTCTACCTTGCCTCACAAAAGTTACCTGTGGGGTTTTAAAAAAATTATAGAAGAATTTCAATGTCAGCGAATCAATTTCCCATCGTATATTTTCTATATTTCCAATATTCCCTGTCCAATTTCCTATATATACATTTGAAATCAACTTCTTCAGAATCGTTTCTAAAAAATCTAGAAGAGACATTGAATTTTGTTTTCCGGTTCTTAGAGAGACAATTTAATGTTTTGCAGGAGTACGACAGAGTTTTTTTGATAAGGTTTCTTTTGGCCACTAGAACAGTTTAATTTGGGTAACATATACAACACAAGAAACAAATAGGTTTATTTTTTTTTGTATTATAACTACTCGGAATCTTATAACCCTCACTGCAACTTTTCTGCCCTGTATCTCAATTCCCGTTTTTGAGAAAAATCTCGATTTTGTATCTCTTACCACTTCGGGGCTGCAGAAAGCCAATTATTAGAAAAAGTGAAAGCAACAGTTTTGCCCAGAATAAACTTAACTTTAAATACCGTCAGAAAACCATTTTCAAAAACAATCCTTCGAACATCTACTTGATGTTACAAAATCTTTCTGGATATATTATTTAGACATAGTGGGCAGAAAACTGCATTATTCAAATCTGTTTCAAAATTTGCAACCAGAGGTGAGTTTTTCTGCAATCAGGTATGAGATTAGAAATGAACTTTTTTCTTCAAATTTTAGTGCAGCTGGTTTAGCCTATATGACAAAAAATTAATATGCCACCAAAAGACAGGTCAATTAAATTAAATCAGCCACGGTGAATTTCATAATGAACTAATTGCATGTCGATTATTCTTTATCAGGTGTCCAGTCAAATTCCTCAAAACTATTATTGCTTATAGTAAGAGATATTCTTCTTTTCTTAGCAGCTCTAAGAAAGATTCGTTTCAACTTGTCATAATCTGGGTCATCATTAAAGTTAAGTTTTCGACAGTATTTCAACAAAGGTTGGCATTCAGGAAAATATGTACATAATTTCTCGATAGGAGTTTGCATTTTAGCCATTCCTATTTTATCAATATCACGGAATTTTCTCCAAGGTAAGCCACCCCTCAGGCTGATTAGTACATATGCAGCGGCCTCAAGATCGTCTTTTTTGCACTGTGTTACACCAAGATGAGCATTTATTGGAGCATACACTTTGGATCCCACGAATCCACGGACCCCACGATTATTTTTCTGTTTACTCTCCCTATCAAACATTTTAGCTAGGCCAAAATCAATGAGGTAGATTAATTTCGGGTTTTTTAGTCCAAGTACAATGTTGTCCGGTTTTATGTCTCTGTGTATAACATCATACTTATGTATAATTTCTAATTGTTCTATTAGTTGTACAGCAATATCAAGAACTGTTTCATATTTTAATCTAATAGCATGTCTTGAATTGCATATCTTCCCAAGTGACATCCCAAAAAGGTCTAATACTAGCGCTGAATAACCCTCTGTTTCCTCATAATAATATATCTTGGGCATTCGTTTCTCCCTGGAAAACAATTTATATATATCTCTTTCTTTTTTCAACAAATTACATTTCTTTTTTTTGGTTGTATTAGTGACAAATTCGTATTTTACAGCAAAATATTTTTGACTCTCTCGATCTTGATATTTAAACACTGCTCCGAACGCTCCTGAACAAATATACCTAACACAATCATACCGATTGCCTAGCCTCAGTGGAACAGCTCTATTGAGCTGCCCCTCTTTGGCACCTCCTTCTTTACAGGTTTTGTACTTATTTGTTTTTTTATTCGCTGGAAGAGGAGAAGCAGGTTGAATTGTGGTACCTGTTATATCAGAAACATCTTTATTTTGGAATACATGTTTGGTTTCAGGTGAGACTAACTGTTGTTCTCTAAGGATAGTACCAATTTCAATTTGATCAGTAGACCTATGTGTTTCAGTTCCTGAATAAAGATTGGAACTCATTTTACTGTCTATCGATCCAGTAGTATCTTTAGCCACAATTTGAGAAGTAGCTGTAGATCTGACAGAATCACAGTTGTCAGTTTCTGAATTGCAGCTAGTTTTTTCGGAGTCAAAACTTTTATCGCTGCTAAGTTCAGCTAAAACATAAATGATTGTACGAAAGGCTGCTTTCCCGTATTGGAAAACAGCCCTAGTGTTATCATGAGCAGCATGAAATACCTTTTTTAATCGTCGCTTCGTTTTTATTGTTTTTTTAAATAAAATACTTTCTAAATATATCCATGTTCCAAATGAAGCTAGGAATGTTACCTGGAAAAGCTTACACTTTGTTACAGAAGTCATTATTATGAATTCCACCCATAAATCATTCATCTAATATATTACATCTTAAAAAAAATCAAATTAATTTTTAAATTTTCAGTTAGCTTTCTAATTTGAAATAAAAAATTAAAATTATTGTTCAGACAACATGAATATTTTTACAATTTACAAAACAACTATAACGATTCTGAACTGAAAACTTAATTAAAATTTATTTTCTATATTTTTTCTATGGAAATATATTTTACTAGCTGGGGCTAGGCGGCTTCGCTGCCTGACCCAATCTAGTGGCACGCGGCAGGCTACTATATATTGATTCTCATTGTTCCTTAGACAATTTGCTGTATTTTCGTATTGCGGGTTTTTCAAAGATATTTTATTATTAAAGCAAATCCAATTTATAACAATAATTTCTAATAAGATTCAAACTTATGGTTTTCTTTTTTAAGGTTTAAGCCAGTCAAGGAAGCTTAACTTTTCCTCGGGCGCAACACATTCCCATTGCTTCACCATTAAATTTCAATGCCTTGCAATAGGGACAAATTTCAAACAAAGTTCCGATTTGAACATCTCGATTCAAGCTATAATCATCAGAAGGGCAGTACTTGAATGCCAGGCGATTATAATCACATTGATTTTGTAATACATCAACACGCCTGCTTTTTTACTTTCTCTTTCAGCAGCAAGTCTGGTTCCGCATTGCTCTGGTGGCTCCTCGATACACCTTCTTATTTTACTATCTCTTTCAACTGCAAGCCTGGTTTCGCGTTGCTCTGGTGATTCCTCGACGCGCATTCATAGAAATTAATTGGACATTACTAATCTTGCCCTTTTTCTTTGAGCTGCGAGCCTCGTCTTGCGTTTCTCTGGTGTTTCCACCTGGTGTGCTCTTTTTGGTGCCATTGTAGGATTAGTGGTACTTTCTCTTTGAGCCGCAAATATTTATATTAAACTAGCTGTTGGTGTGGCGCTTCTTTTTATTAATTTGTTTTCTTTTTAGTTTTTTCTTCTTTTTTTAGTTTTTTCCCTTTTATTTTTTTTTTTTTTTAGTTTTTTCTGTTTTTTAGCTTTTTCTTTTTTAATTTTTTATCTTTTTAGTTTTTTTAGTTTTGTAGCTTTTTTAGTTTTTTTAGATTTTTTCTTTTTATTTTTTTACTTATTTTTTTTTAGCTTTCTCTTTTTTTAGTTTTTCTTTTTTTTAGTTTTTTCTTTTTTTTTCATTATCAGTTTTTTTTTTCTTTCATTTTCTTCTTTATTTTTCAGACGTCATATGCAAACCCTCAAACATACACAAAAATAAACATGCTTTAATTTTTTTTTCTTTTACCTTTTTTTCTTTTTTTAGTTTTGTAGCTTTTTTAGTTTTTTGGCTTTTTTTCTTTTTAGTTTTTTACCTTTTTTAATTTTTTCTTCTTTTTTTAGTTTTTTTTCTTTTTAGGTTTTTCCTTTTTTTGTTAGTTTATTCTTTTTTTTGTTTTTTAGTTTTTTTTCTTTTTTTTAGTTTTTTAGCTTTTTTTTCTTTTTTAGATTTTCTTTTTTTTGTTTTGTAGTTTTTTTTTGTTTTTTAATCTTTTTTAGTTTTTTACCTTTTCTATTTTTTTTCTTTTTTTTTCTTTTTTATTTTTTTTTTCATTTTTAGTTTTTTCCTTTTTAGTTTTTTTTTTAGTTTTTTGAGTTTTTAGTCTTTAGTTCTCTTTTTTTAATTTTTTTATTATTTTTTTCTTTTTTAGTTTTTTCTTTTCTTTTTTCAGCTTTTTTTCTTTTTAGTTTTTACCTTTTTTTTATTTTTTTATTTTTTTAGGTTTTTTCTTTTTAGGTTTTTACTTTTTTAATTTTTATTTTTCAGTTTTTTTCTTTTTTTAGCATTTTTCTTTTTAGTTTTTACCTTTTTTCAGTTTTCTTTTTCTTCTTTATTTTTCAGACGTCATATGCAAACCCTCAATACAAAAATTCATTCAACTTATTTTTATATATCCCTATAGGCCTATATATATAAAAATAAGTTGTTTGTCTGTTGACTGACGTCATGTTTGTGTATCGACTGACATCATATTGTCGACTGACGTCATTATAAGGATTGAGCATTATGCCGTCATGAAGTTGTTTGTCGACTGACGTCATGTTTGTCGACTGAAGAAATTACATACCGGGACACCGGGACACAAATGACGACCGGGACACAGGAGATATAAATGACGACCGGGACACTCAAAGAGAAATTACAGACTGGGACACCGGGACACAAATAACGACCGGGACACAGGGAATATAAATAACGACCGGGACACAGGGACACAACTAAAACGGGGACGCCAGGGGGGCACAGGGGGATATATAAATGACGACCGGGACACAGAGAATGTTCGATTAGCAATCACCATCAACAAAGCTCAAGGGCAATCATTAGAATAATGAGGTATAGATCTGAATACGGATTGTTTTTCCCAGGGACGATTATATGTTGCATGTTCAAGAGTCGGTAAACCTGACAATTTATGTACATGCACAGACAATGGGACAGCAAAGAATGTTGTATATTCGAAAGATATAAGTATATAAGGCTTTGTATATGAAGTCATAATAAGATGACACTACAGACCGGAATACCGGGACACAAATGACGACCGGGACACAAGGAATATAAATGCGACCGGGACACTCAAAGAAAAATTACAGACCGGGACACCGGGACAAAAATGACTACCGGGACACCGGGAATATAAATGGACACAGGGAATATAAATGACGACCGGGACAATCAAAGAAAAATTACAGACAGGGACACCGGGACACAAATGATGACCGGGACTCAGGGACACAGGGAGTATAAATGACGATCGGGACACTCAAAGTGAAATTACAGACTGGGACACGGTACACAAGGAATATATATGACGACCGGGACACAGGGACAAAACTACAAAGGGGACGCCAGGGGCAGAGGGGGGATATATAACTGACGACGGGGACACAGGGAATGTTCGATTAGCAATCACCATCAACAAAGCTCAAGGGCAATCATTAGAATAATGAGGTATAGATCTGAATACGGATTGTTTTTCCCATGGACAATTATATGTTGCATGTTCAAGAGTCGGTAAACCTGACAATCTATTTATATGCACAGACAATGGAACAGCGAAGAATGTTGTATATTCGCAAGTTTTACGTAGTTAAAAACATATACATATCTATCTATATTCACAGGTGGGACACAGGGACACAACTACAATGGCGCGTAAGTAATATGGCGCGTAACGACTTACGCGCGCGGGGGGCTTGGGGGTGGCCCAAACCGCCCCCACCAACTAGGTGTTGGGGTGGCGCGAAGCGCCACCCCAACAGCCTGTGTATATGTATAGAAGATAGTGTTACAGACTTACAACTTATTTTTATATCTATATATATAAAAATAAGTTGTCTGTGGATCTGTGGATCTGTGGATCTGTGGAGTATAAATGACGACACAGGGAGTATAAATGACGACCAGGACATAAGTAAAAAAAAGCTAAAAAAAACTAAAAAAAGGTAAAAACTACAAAAAAACTAAAAAGAAAAAAAACTAAAAACTAATAAAAAAAATTAAAAAAACTAAAAAAGAAAAAAATAAAAAAAGGAAAAAAAATGAAAAATAAAGGAGAAAAACAAAACTAAAAAAAATAAAAAGAAAAAAAAATAAAAAGAAAAAAGAAAAAAAACTAAAAAAACTAAAAAAAAGTAAAAACCAAAAAAAAAAATAAAAAGAATAAAAGGGGAAAAATACAAAAATTTAATAAAAAAGCCGAAAAACTAAAAAAACTAAAGAAACTAAAAAAAGGAAAAAAACTTAAAAAACTAAAAACTAAAAAAAAAAAAAAGGAAAAAACTGAAAAATAGAAGAGAAAAAGAAAACTAATAAAATTAAGAATAAAAATAAAAAAAAAATAAAAAAGATAAAAACTAAAAAAAAAGTAAAAAGAAAACACGAAAAAAACTAAAAAAGCTAAAAAAAAAAGGTAAAAACCAATAAAAAACTAAAAAGAAAAAAAGGTAAAAAACTAAAAAAAATTTTCATCTAAAAAACTAAAAAAAACTAAAAAAGGTAAAAACTAAAAGAACTAAAAAAGAAAAAAAAACTAAAAAAAGGAAAAAAAACTGAAAAATAAAGGAGAAAAAGAAAACTAAAAAATATAAATAAAAATAAAAAAACTAAAAAGATAAAAACTTCAAAAAAAAACTAAAAAGAAAAAAGAAAAAATCTAAAAAACCTAAAAAAAGGTCAAAACCAATAAAAAAAACTAAAAGGAAAAAAAGGGAAAAAATTAAAAATTTATTTCATCATATACCAATTCAAAAACGAATGTATACCGGGATGACGACCGGGACACAGGGAATATAAATGACACAACTACAACGGGGACGCCGGGGGCACAGGGGGATATAAATGACGACCGGGACACCGGGACACAAGGAATATAAATGACGCCCGGGACGCTCAAAGAGAAATCACAGACTGGGACACCGGGACACAAATGACGACCGGGACACAGGGAATATAAATGACGACCGGGACACAGGGACATAACTACAAAGGGGACGCCGGGGTGCACAGGGGGATATATAAATGACGATGGCGACTCAGGGAATGATCGATTAGCAATCACCATCAACAAAGCTCAAGGGCAATCATTAGAATCATGAGGTATAGATCTGAATACGGATTGTTTTCCCATGGACCATTATATGTTGCATGTTCAAGAGTCGGTAAACCTGACAATCTATTTATATGCACAGACAATGGGACAGCAAAGAATGTTGTATATTCGCAAGTTTTACGTAGTTAAAAACATATATATATATATATATATATATATATATATATATATATATATATATATATATATATATATATATCTATATTCACAGGTGGGACATAGGGACACAACTACAATGGCGCGTAACTAATATGGCACGTAACGACTTACGCGCGCGGGGGGGCTTGGGGGGGGGGGGTGCGAAGCGCCCCCACCAACTAGGTGTTGGGGTGGCGCGAAGCGCCACCCCAACAGCTAGTATATTATAATTAAATAAGACGTGATATTGAATAAGATGTCATATTGAATATGACATCATGCATTAAAATGAAAAATTCCTTACATTGCAATGACCTCATTTTGAATATGACGTCATATGTAGATTTTGTTTACTTTTTTAATTTTTTCTTTGTTTGTTTTTTATTTTTGTATTTTTTTATTTCCAATTTCTTCTTTTTATTTTTTTGTTCTTTTTTCTTTTTTTTATTTTTTTAGATTTTTTCCTTCTTTAATTTCTTTAAGATTTTTTTCCTTTTTCTTAATTTTTTCATTTTTATCTTTTTTCATTTTTTTTATTTTTTCATTTTTTCTTTTTTATATTTGTTTTCTTTTTGTAGTTTTTTTTTTATAATAGATTGTAAATAGTGTAACAGATAAACAAACAGTATATTTTTACAGAAATGTACTGCGGTAACTGTTAACACAGATTGTATTATTGAATACTTGATTAATATAGAGTGGTAGAGAAAATGGAAGTGACTTAAACTCACATCCTTCTGTTCGCAGTTATGTTTCTGTTTGTGTATTGTATCAGATTAACGACGCTTCTTTTCTGTTTGTGTTCAAGACCGGCACAGCCATATTTAAAGCGGTGCAGGTAGGAATGGAAATCAAATGTGTGCCTACCATATAAGTGATTTTACCGCAATATATGAAGGCATTGGATAAGTAATCGATGCGGGCAGCAGTCACACTGTATTTTCAGTCCACACTTGGCTTGCTTCGAAGGGATGTACATTCTAAACGCACATCAACCCTTGAATCGAACGATAATTTTGCCGATTGTCAAATACTCAGACGGGTTGAAGTTCTTGCTGCATCTTGTATTCAAAGCACTTTCTAGCAAATTAAAACTTGCAAGGAAAGTAAGAAAAAAGAAAAATAAGGAAGTTTTCTCTAAGAGCCTCCTAGAAAAGTGAGGAAGAAAAGGGAAAGGCAAAGGAGGGTGAAAAATATTCAACTTCTTGGCAAGAAATAGTTTGGAATAGCAGAAACACTAAATTTACTACTAAAATGTCGCAAAACATTTAGTTTTGGTATAAATATATGATGGAAGTAGTACAACTACAGTCACCTTATCGAATGTTAGCTATTCAGGCTCTCTAATAACCGTTTTTCAAAATATTTGACCCTGACAGTTTTGAGTTTTTTTGTTACGTAAGTGGTCGGGTGGAGTAAATAACTATCCCAAAACAGGAGCGGATCCAGGATTTTCCTTAGGATGGGGCCCATAACGGGCTGCTTCAATAAACTTGCGACCGAAGAAATGCCCACAATTAAAAGAGAACCTCGACAATTATGTGTCGTAGTTATGAAGTGGAAATATTCGTAAATAGGGCAAAGCATTAGTATTTCATCTAGCTTTGCGGCATCGTTTAGTAGCTATGATTGTTGATTTAGTCTTTGACCTGTTAAGACTTATTTTCTCTGTGAAAAGGAATAATTTCAGTTTTAACCAATTGTGAAAAAATGATTATTTTCTGAATTAATTAGAAACTGAATCTGAACCAGTGGCGGAAAAAGGATTATATATTGAATTAATTAGAGACCTCGAAAAGATAAGTCATTTGCCGTACTTTTTTTTCTGCAATCAAACTTTGAGTATCGAGATATAGTCATTGATGGCTTTTGTCCCTGCCCACTGATGGAAGGGATGTTTGCAGTCGGTGGAATAGTGTTTTGCAGATCTACACACTACAAAAACTGGCCCGTGAAGATACTAAAATTTATGCGAATTAAGGACGGTCAAGTTAAGTACCAGATAATCTGCTACGGAGGTAAAAACAAACTCTCAATTGTTACAGCTGGGTCCCTAATGGAATACGATGCTGGTTATGAAGTGGCCAAAACCTACAAAAAGACCGCAGTGGCAAAAGCACCAAAAGAAATGCTTCAAAATCCGGATCTTGGAGGAACTGTCTCGAGTAACGCAACTTAGCTTCGAGAATCGCTTGATAAAATAGCGCTCAAGATAGCGTCCGATCAAGGCAATATTAGCAAAACGGTTTCCGCTGAAATCACTAAACAAGTAGAAAAGACAGTATGCCAGGAATTACGCTCTCTCAGATTGAAAAAAACACTCAAGCTGTCCATGATAGTTTGAAGATCGAATACGACATGAAGTTTGAACTGTACCATAAGTCACTACTGCCAATTGAAAAAATTATCTCGATCTTTGAAAAGTCAGTCAATTTGCTATGGTGTGATATTGACTCTTTTTCTCCTTTATTTTTCAGTTTTTTTCCTTTTTTTAGTTTTTTTTTCTTTTTCAGTTTTTAGTTTTTAGTTTTTTTATTAGTTTTTAGTTTTCTTTTTCTTTTTAGTTTTTTTTGTAGTTTTTACCTTTTTTTGTTTTTTTTCTTTTTTAGTTTTTATTTTTTTACCTTTTTTTAGTTTTTTTTTAGTTTTTTAGTTTTTTTTAGTTTTTTCAGTATTTTCTTTTTAAATTTTTTTTTGTAGTTTTTACCTTTTTTAGTTTTTCTTTTTTTGTATTAATGCTAAAGCCAAGATTCGAACCTGGAACCTCTTGCACCTAGAACCTGGAACATAACGCTTTACCAACTCAGCTACTTCGGCTTGAATACATTTGTTTTTGAATTGGTATATGATGAAATAATTCAGACGTCATATGCGGACAAACACGACGTCTGTCGACAGACAGACAGACACACAAACAAACAACTTATTTATATATATATAGATTTACCAGACCGAAAATATGGAATTATTTGCCAAATATTTCGAGAAATGCTAATAGCCTACCAGAGTTCAAAAGTAGAATTAAAAGCTTCTTATGGAAAATATTGAACTGGATCCTAATTTTTTGTACCGACAGTTCTCTATATTTTGTTTTATTAGTTTACATTTGTTTTCTTTTCTTTTCCCTTCTTCTTTTCTTTTCTTACCTTATATTTCTTTTCTTGACGATTGAATGAATACTGTCACCCAGTACAGGCAGTGCTCTCTTAGGGTGTAGTTAGTTTACAGCGTGTGATTAGTTTTTTGTTAGTAAACGAATTGAGTTGAAAATTAAATTGAATTGGTAGTAATGAAGAATGGGGAACGAGGATAAGGCACAACTTGTAAATTCTTAAAAAATATATTAAATTTAAGAAAAGGTTCTTTTAGGGGTATAACAAGAAAGACAGAACGAAGAGACAGAAATTCATAGACAACATTTAAAACGAGGGCTTTAAGTATAGGCAATAAAGTATTAACTATTCACTGTTTCTTTAGAAAACTTAATATTTCAATAGATATTGTCGACTTCGACGAAATCTCAAAAATTTACTAATCAAAATCTTATTTTTAACTATAATGTAGCGTATTTTTCCGATTTTTAAAGTTGAGTATATTTCGCTTAAATTACAGAATTCACAAATTTATAAGAAATGGGCCAATTTCTCTATTTCCACTCTTACCATATCTATTTATTACACGGTCGATTTCTACCTCAGTATTTCGGTGAACGTTTGTAATAGTCACTCTTGTCAGTCTAGAGTCCTGTTAGTTTAAAGCTCTTTCTTAGTATTTCCTCTGCTATTCTTCCTAAAATATTCGAATAAAGACCAATTGATAATTAATAAATTGACAATTAAAAAATAAATAAATTATTAATAAATTGATAATTAATAAATAAATTGTCAGAAAAACAGCCGCTCTATTAAATATGCATGTAGGTATACAACTAACTATAAGAGTCGAATTACTCCTTAAAAAAAATAATTATGTGTGTTATCTTTGTATTTGACAGGTATAGATTGGTGATTAAAATTCTCAGTGTTTCAGTCTATGGAGATCTCTAAATAATTTGTCTTTTTTTTATCTTGATATTTTCAGATATTCAATTCAAACGTTTAAATATCGATGTGCTGTTGAGAAAAAAAATTGAATTTTGACTCAGATTTAACATTGAGTAGGAGAATTGTCCTGTAAAAATTTTATAAAGAACTAATCGTAGAAATATGATTGGATAGATAGATAGATAGATACATGTTTGTTTACAAATTGGAAGTAAATTGGCCAACATTTGCTCACCAAAATCCAGAATTTAAATTAATAATTTTTGCACCTCTCATACATTTACTTTCTACTATACAAATCTGCTAAAAAACAAACAACAATGCTGTGAAACAAGACAAAAACAACAACAACAACAACAAACAACAACAAAAACAACAAGACAAACAAACAAAAACAACAATGCTGTGAAAACAACCCTGCTTCGCAAGTAAAGCGAACCCACAAAACCAAAACAGACAGCCAAAAAATTAATGATATCAATTTTTTTGCCTCAGTACTATAAAAAGACTCAAAAACGAATTTTGGACTGTAAAAAGAATTAAATGTTTAGCTTTTCAGCCTTGTTGCGACACCACCTTTTTATTACAAAATGGAGAATTTCACCTCCCAGTTGGCTCTTGTGGTAAAACGGACAAAT